>NW_027175312.1:300000-468948 GCF_028021215.1 Eschrichtius robustus
CCCATGAGTGCACGTTCCCTATGCTCCCTAAGCTGTTTTTTCGATGTTTCAGGACACACCGTACACTTCTCCAGAGTGGCTGTTGGCAATTTACATCCCGCCCATCAGCGTAGCAAGGCTGCCATTTCTCCATGGCCTGTCCTGCATTTCTGGTTTTGACACTTTTTGCAGCATGGCCCTTTTGACCGATGGGAAGCGAGACTTCTTTGTAGCGCTGATTTGACTTTCCAGGTTGCTTGGTTGGCCAAAAAGGGCGTATGCGTTTTTTCCTGAATATATTCAGGAAAAAACGCATACGCCCTTTTTGGCCAAGGGCATCACTGTCGACGTTTTACCACTTTTCATGTGCTTTAAAGGCGATTCGAATCTACCTCCTGAAACATGTTTCCTGCAATTCTGCCTTGCTTTCAAATCCTCTTCGTTGCCTTCCCTCAATATATTTGTGGACAAGATTTACCATTTATAACTCTGCGGGTTTGTGAATGGCAGTGCCCCTTAGCTCCATTTTTCAACTGTCTTTTTTGGGAGCTGGCCGCAAAAGCACGGGATTGCCTCAGGCCCTATTCAGGTTCCGGGGGGCAGGCTGAGCCTGTGGTTAATTCTTCTTCCTGATGGGAAAATAGAGTGACCTGTGCCTCTCCCAACACCTAGATCTAGTCTCTCATTGGTTGCCCCTCTTCCCGTTCATCCTCAGGACAAATTGCAACCTGTACAGAACAGGAGGTTAAAGGTGCAGATTGTCCAAGTAGGGAGATTGCTAGTAAAGTACCTGGAATGGCGAACCCGAGCACAAGGAGATGAGAAATGAGGTGCGTTTTAGAAACCTTTCAAAATCACACGGTGTACCTTATTCTGGGTTTCTCATGCATGTTTTCGATGTAGGAAGATGCCCTTGAACCTGGAGATTTGGGACCCATGGGATGGGTACCACGCAGTATTACTTTAAAGGTTCTGCGTTTGCTCACCCAACCTCACCCAACCTCTCAGCCCCAAGAGTATCCACCCTTATGTCTCATCCAGCTGTGGGTCTAGATATGGTCAATCCAGGTTGCATCAAAGCCCCTGAACGAATTATGTAAGAATTTCTCTCTCTTTCACTGTCTTTCTTTTACGGGTTTTTAAAAGTAATTTATTTTTATTATGGGGTTTAGCTGCCTTTCACGGCTGTGTTTATGCGGCTTTACACCCACTTGGCTCACTTCCAGAGAGATATCAATACATAGGTTGTACGATTATTACTAGTCAGATATATTCTTGTGCGGTGAATAGGGGGTGTTGATTCCAGTTCACTGAGCAAGGAGTAGGCCTTGTCTATTACATATTGGGTGTATGGAACGGTATCTGAGCGAATTTGAAACCCTTGTTTTATGCATCACCCCACCTCACCTTTCCCGTTAAGCAGCCATAGTGTGTTTTCTAAACGTTTGACTCTGTTCCCTTTGTAATTCAGTTCAAGTGTAGCGGTTTTTACATTCCCTCTATAAGTGATAGCTTATGATAAGTGTCTTTTTCTGTGTGACTTAGTTCACTTAGAATCGTCATACCTAAATCCACTCATCTTGCTTCTACTAGCCTTATGACATTGATTTCATGTCTGAGTGATATTCCTTTGTACATAAGGACCACAACTTCTTTATCCATTTTTCTCTTTCCTGGGATATTTAAGGTGTCATGAAGTGGAGGTTCTTGTCAACATAGCAGCCCTAAACATTGGGGTGCCTGTGTCTTGCTGATTTTTAGTTTTCCCAATTTATACGCCCATGAGTGCACGTGCCCTATGCTCCCTAAGCTGTTTTTCGATGTTTCAGGACACCCCGTACACTTCTCCAGAGTGGCTGTTGGCAATTTACATCCCTCCCATCAGCGTAGCAAGGCTGCCATTTCTCCATGGCCTGTCCTGCATTTCTGGTTTTGACACTTTTTGCAGCATGGCCCTTTTGACCGATGGGAAGCGAGACTTCTTTGTAGCGCTGATTTGCCTTTCCAGGTTGCTTGGTTGGCCAAAAAGGGCGTATCCGTTTTTTCCTGAATATATTCAGGAAAAAACGCATACGCCCTTTTTGGCCAAGGGCATCACTGTCGACGTTTTGCCACTTTTCATGTGCTTTAAAGGCGATTCGAATCTACCTCCTGAAACATGTTTCCTGCAATTCTGCCTTGCTTTCAAATCCTCTTCGTTGCCTTCCCTCAATATATTTGTTGACGAGAGTTACCTTTTATAACTCTGCGGGTTTGTGAATGGCAGTGCCCCTGAGCTCCATTTTTCAACTGTCTTTTTTGGGAGCTGGCCGCAAAAGCACGGGATTGCCTCAGGCCCTATTCAGGTTCCGGGGGGCAGGCTGAGCCTGTGGTTAATTCTTCTTCCTGATGGGAAAATAGAGTGACCTGTGCCTGTCCCAACACCTAGATCTAGTCTCTCATTGGTTGCCCCTCTTCCCGTTCATCCTCAGGACAAATTGCAACCTGTACAGAACAGGAGGTTAAAGGTGCTGATTCTCCAAGAAGGGAGATTGCTAGTAAAGTAGCTGGAATGGCGAACCCGAGCACAAGGAGATGAGAAATGAGGTGCGTTTTAGAAACCTTTCCCGATCACACGGTGTACCATCTTCTGGGATTCTCATGCATGTTTTCGATGTAGGAAGATGCCCTTGAACCTGGAGATTTGGGACCCATGGGATGGGTACCACGCAGTATTACTTTAAAGGGTCTGAGTTTGCTCACCCAACCTCACCCAACCTCTCAGCCCCAAGAGTGTCCACCCTTATGTCTCATCCAGGTGTGGGTCTAGATATGGTCAATCCAGGTTGCATCACAGCCCCTGAACGAATTTTGTAAGAATTTCTCTCTCTTTCACTGTCTTTGTTTTACGGTTTTTTAATAGTAATTTATTTTTATAATGGGGTTTAGCTGCTTTTCACGGCTGTGTTTATGCGGCTTTACACCCACTTGGCTCACTTCCAGAGAGATATCAATACATAGGTTTTACGATTATTACTAGTCAGATATATTCTTGTGCGGTGAATAGGGGGTGTTGAGTCCAGTTCACTGAGCAAGGAGCAGGCCTTGTCTATTACATATTGGGTGTATGGAACGGTATCTGAGCGAATTTGAAACCCTTGTTTTATGCATCACCCCACCTCACCTTTCCCGTTAAGCAGCCATAGTGTGTTTTCTAAACGTGTGAATCTGTTCCCTTTGTAATTCAGTTCAAGTGTAGCGGTTTTTACATTCCCTCTATAAGTGATAGCTTATGATAAGTGTCTTTTTCTGTGTGACTTAGTTCACTTAGAATCGTCATAACTAAATCCACTCATCTTGCTTCTACTAGCCTTATGACATTGATTTCATGTCTGAGAGATATTCCTTTGTACATAAGGACCACAACTTCTTTATCCATTTTTCTCTTTCCTGGGATATTTAAGGTGTCATGAAGTGGAGGTTCTTGTCAACATAGCAGCCCTAAACATTGGGGTGCCTGTGTCTTGCTGATTTTTAGTTTTCCCAATTTATACGCCCATGAGTGCACGTTCCCTATGCTCCCTAAGCTGTTTTTTCGATGTTTCAGGACACACCGTACACTTCTCCAGAGTGGCTGTTGGCAATTTACATCCCGCCCATCAGCGTAGCAAGGCTGCCATTTCTCCATGGCCTGTCCTGCATTTCTGGTTTTGACACTTTTTGCAGCATGGCCCTTTTGACCGATGGGAAGCGAGACTTCTTTGTAGCGCTGATTTGACTTTCCAGGTTGCTTGGTTGGCCAAAAAGGGCGTATGCGTTTTTTCCTGAATATATTCAGGAAAAAACGCATACGCCCTTTTTGGCCAAGGGCATCACTGTCGACGTTTTACCACTTTTCATGTGCTTTAAAGGCGATTCGAATCTACCTCCTGAAACATGTTTCCTGCAATTCTGCCTTGCTTTCAAATCCTCTTCGTTGCCTTCCCTCAATATATTTGTGGACAAGATTTACCATTTATAACTCTGCGGGTTTGTGAATGGCAGTGCCCCTTAGCTCCATTTTTCAACTGTCTTTTTTGGGAGCTGGCCGCAAAAGCACGGGATTGCCTCAGGCCCTATTCAGGTTCCGGGGGGCAGGCTGAGCCTGTGGTTAATTCTTCTTCCTGATGGGAAAATAGAGTGACCTGTGCCTCTCCCAACACCTAGATCTAGTCTCTCATTGGTTGCCCCTCTTCCCGTTCATCCTCAGGACAAATTGCAACCTGTACAGAACAGGAGGTTAAAGGTGCAGATTGTCCAAGTAGGGAGATTGCTAGTAAAGTACCTGGAATGGCGAACCCGAGCACAAGGAGATGAGAAATGAGGTGCGTTTTAGAAACCTTTCAAAATCACACGGTGTACCTTATTCTGGGTTTCTCATGCATGTTTTCGATGTAGGAAGATGCCCTTGAACCTGGAGATTTGGGACCCATGGGATGGGTACCACGCAGTATTACTTTAAAGGTTCTGCGTTTGCTCACCCAACCTCACCCAACCTCTCAGCCCCAAGAGTATCCACCCTTATGTCTCATCCAGCTGTGGGTCTAGATATGGTCAATCCAGGTTGCATCAAAGCCCCTGAACGAATTATGTAAGAATTTCTCTCTCTTTCACTGTCTTTCTTTTACGGGTTTTTAAAAGTAATTTATTTTTATTATGGGGTTTAGCTGCCTTTCACGGCTGTGTTTATGCGGCTTTACACCCACTTGGCTCACTTCCAGAGAGATATCAATACATAGGTTGTACGATTATTACTAGTCAGATATATTCTTGTGCGGTGAATAGGGGGTGTTGATTCCAGTTCACTGAGTAAGGAGTAGGCCTTGTCTATTACATATTGGGTGTATGGAACGGTATCTGAGCGAATTTGAAACCCTTGTTTTATGCATCACCCCACCTCACCTTTCCCGTTAAGCAGCCATAGTGTGTTTTCTAAACGTTTGACTCTGTTCCCTTTGTAATTCAGTTCAAGTGTAGCGGTTTTTACATTCCCTCTATAAGTGATAGCTTATGATAAGTGTCTTTTTCTGTGTGACTTAGTTCACTTAGAATCGTCATACCTAAATCCACTCATCTTGCTTCTACTAGCCTTATGACATTGATTTCATGTCTGAGTGATATTCCTTTGTACATAAGGACCACAACTTCTTTATCCATTTTTCTCTTTCCTGGGATATTTAAGGTGTCATGAAGTGGAGGTTCTTGTCAACATAGCAGCCCTAAACATTGGGGTGCCTGTGTCTTGCTGATTTTTAGTTTTCCCAATTTATACGCCCATGAGTGCACGTGCCCTATGCTCCCTAAGCTGTTTTTCGATGTTTCAGGACACCCCGTACACTTCTCCAGAGTGGCTGTTGGCAATTTACATCCCTCCCATCAGCATAGCAAGGCTGCCATTTCTCCATGGCCTGTCCTGCATTTCTGGTTTTGAAAATTTTTGCAGCATGGCCCTTTTGACCGATGGGAAGCAAGAATTCTTGGTAGCGCTGATTTGCCTTTCCAGGTTGCTTGGTTGGCCAAAAAGGGCGTATGCTTTGTTTCCTGAATATATTCAGGAAACAACGCATACGCCCTTTTTGGCCAAGGTCATCATTGTCGACGTTTTGCCACCTTTCATGTGCTTTAAAGGCGATTCGAATCTACCCCCTGAAACCTGTTTCCTGCAATTCTGCCTTGCTTTCAAATCCTCTTCGTTGCCTTCCCTCAATATATTTGTGGACGAGAGTTATCATTTATAACTCAGCAGGTTTGTGAATTGCAGTGCCCCTGAGCTCCATTTTTCAACTGTCTTTTTTGGGAGCTGGCCACAAAAGCACGGGATTGCCTCAGGCCCTATTCTGGTTCCCGGCGGCAGGCTGAACCTGTGTTTAATTCTTCTTCCTATTGGGAAAAAAGAGTGACCTGTGCCTGTCCCAACACCTAGATCTAGTCTCTCATTGGTTGCCCCTCTTCCCGTTCATCCTCAGGACAAATTGCAACCTGTAGGGAACAGGAGCTTAAAGGTGCTGATTCTCCAAGTAGGGAGATTGCTAGTAAAGTAGCTGGAAAGGCGAACCCCAGCACAAGGAGATGAGAAATGTGGTTCATTTTGGAAACCTTTCAAAATCACACGGTGTACCATCTTCTGGGTTTCTCATGCATGTTTTCGATGTAGGAAGATGCCCTTGAACCTGGAGATTTGGGACCCATGGGATGGGTACCACGCAGTATTACTTTAAAGGGTCTGCGTTTGCTCACCCAACCTCACCAAACCTCTCAGCCCCAAGAGTGTCCACCCTTATGTCTCATCCAGCTGTGGGTCTAGATATGGTCAATCCAGGTTGCATCACAGCCCCTGAACGAATTTTGTAAAATTTCTCTCTCTTTCACTGTCTTTGTTTTACGGGTTTTTAAAAGTAATTTATTTTTATAATGGGGTTTAGCTGCTTTTCACGGCTGTGTTTAAGCGGCTTTACACCCACTTGACTCACTTCCAGACACGTATCAATACATAGGTTTTAAGATTCTTACTAGTCACGTATATTCTTGTGCGGTGAATAGGGGGTGTTGTGTCCAGTTCACTGAGCAAGGAGTAGGTCTTTTTTATTACATATTGTGTGTATGGAACGGTATCTGAGCGAATTTGAAACCCTTGTTTTATGCATCACTCCACCTCACCTTTCCCGTTAAGCAGCCATAGTGTGTTTTCTAAACGTGTGACTCTGTTCTGTTTTGTAATTCAGTTCAAGTGTAGCGGTTTTTACATTCCCTCTATAAGTGATACCTTATGATAAGTGTCTTTTTCTGTGTGACTTATTTCACTTGGAATCGTCGTACCTAAATCCACTCATCTTGCTTCTCCTAGCCTTATGACATTGATTTCATGTCTGAGTGATATTCCATTGTACATAAGGACCACAACTTCTTTATCCATTTTTCTCTTTCCTGGGATATTTAAGGTGTCATGAACTGGAGGTTCTTGTCAACAGAGCAGCCCTAAACTTTGGGGTGCCTGTGTCTTGCTGATTTTTAGTTTTCCCAATTTATACGCCCATGAGTGGACGTGCCCTATGCTCCCTAAGCTGTGTTTTTTCGATGTTTCAGGACACACCGTACACTTCTCCAGAGTGGCTGTTGGCAATTAACATCCCGCCTATCAGCGTAGCAAGGCTGCCATTTCTCCATGGCCTGTCCTGCATTTCTGGTTTTGACACTTTTTTAGCATGGCCCTTTTGACCGATGGGAAGCGAGACTTCTTTGTAGCGCTGATTTGCCTTTCCAGGTTGCTTGGTTGGCCAAAAAGGGCGTATGCGTTTTTTCCTGAATATATTCAGGAAAAAACGCATACGCCCTTTTTGTCCAAGGGCATCATTGTCGACGTTTTGCCGCTTTTCATGTGCTTTAAAGGCAATTCGAATCTACCTCCTGAAATCTGTTTCCTGCAATTCTGCCTTGCTTTCAAATCCTCTTCGTTGCCTTCCCTCAATATATTTTTGGACGAGACTTATCATTTATAACTCTGCGGGTTTGTGAATTGCAGTGTCCCTGAGCTCCATTTTTCAACTCGCTTTTTTGGGAGCTGGCCGCAAAAGCGCAGTATTGCCTCAGGCGCTATTGTGCTTCTGGGCAGCAGGCTGAGCCTGTGGTTAATTCTTCTTCCTGATGGGAAAATAGAGTGACCTGTGCCTGTCCCAACACCTAGATATAGTCTTTCATTGGTTGCCCCTCTTCCCGTTCATCCTCAGGACAATTTGCAACCTGTATGGATCAGGAGCTTAAAGGTGCTGATTCTGCAAGTAGGGAGATTGCTAGTAAAGTAGCTGGAAAGGCGAACCCGAGCACAAGGAGGTGAGAAATGGGGTGCGTTTTAGAAACCTTTCAAAATCACACGGTGTACCATCTTCTGAGTTTCTCATGCATGTTTTCGATGTAGGAAGATGCCCTTGAACCTGGAGATTTGGGACCCATGGGATGGGTACCACGCAGTATTACTTTAAAGGGTCTGCGTTTGCTCACCCAACCTCACCCAACCTGTCAGCCCCAAGAGTGTCCAACCTTATGTCTCATCCAGCTGTGGGTCTAGATATGGTCAATCCAGGTTGCATCACAGCCCCTGAACGAATTTTGTAAGAATTTCACTGTCTTTGTTTTACGGGTTTTTAAAAGTAATTTATTTTTATAATGGGGTTTAGCTGCTTTTCACGGCTGTGTTTAAGCGGCTTTACACCCACTTGACTCACTTCCAGACACGTATCAATACATAGGTTTTAAGATTCTTACTAGTCACGTATATTCTTGTGCGGTGAATAGGGGGTGTTGTGTCCAGTTCACTGAGCAAGGAGTAGGTCTTGTCTATTACATATTGGGTGTATGGAACGGTATCTGAGCGAATTTGAAACCCTTGTTTTATGCATCACCCCACCTCACCTTTCCCGTTAAGCAGCCATAGTGTGTTTTCTAAACGTGTGACTCTGTTCTGTTTTGTAATTCAGTTCAAATGTAGCGGTTTTTACATTCCCTCTATAAGTGACAGCCTTTGATAAGTGTCTTTTTCTGTGTGACTTAGTTCACTTAGAATCGTCATACCTAAATCCACTCATCTTGCTTCTACTAGCCTTATGACATTGATTTCATGTCTGAGTGATATTCCTTTGTACATAAGGACCACAACTTCTTTATCCATTTTTCTCTTTCCTGGGATATTTAAGGTGTCATGAAGTGGAGGTTCTTGTCAACATAGCAGCCCTAAACATTGGGGTGCCTGTGTCTTGCTGATTTTTAGTTTTCCCAATTTATACGCCCATGAGTGCACTTGCCCTATGCTCCCTAAGCTGTTTTTTCGATGTTTCAGGACACACCGTACACTTCTCCAGAGTGGCTGTTGGCAATTTACATCCCGCCCATCAGCGTAGCAAGGCTGCCATTTCTCCATGGCCTGTCCTGCATTTCTGGTTTTGACACTTTTTGCAGCATGGCCCTTTTGACCGATGGGAAGCGAGACTTCTTTGTAGCGCTGATTTGCCTTTCCAGGTTGCTTGGTTGGCCAAAAAGGGCGTATGCGTTTTTCCCTGAATATATTCAGGAAAAAACGCATACGCCCTTTTTGGCCAAGGGCATCACTGTCGACGTTTTGCCACTTTTCATGTGCTTTAAAGGCGATTCGAATTTACCTCCTGAAACATGTTTCCTGCAATTCTGCCTTGCTTTCAAATCCTCTTCGTTGCCTTCCCTCAATATATTTGTTGACGAGAGTTACCATTTATAACTCTGCGGGTTTGTGAATGGCAGTGCCCCTGAGCTCCATTTTTCAACTGTCTTTTTTGGGAGCTGGCCGCAAAAGCACGGGATTGCCTCAGGCCCTATTCAGGTTCCGGGTGGCAGGCTGAGCCTGTGGTTAATTCTTCTTCCTGATGGGAAAATAGAGTGACCTGTGCCTGTCCCAACACCTAGATCTAGTCTCTCATTGGTTGCCCCTCTTCCCGTTCATCCTCAGGACAAATTGCAACCTGTACAGAACAGGAGGTTAAAGGTGCTGATTCTCCAAGTAGGGAGATTGCTAGTAAAGTACCTGGAATGGCGAACCCGAGCACAAGGAGATGAGAAATGAGGTGCGTTTTAGAAACCTTTCAAAATCACACGGTGTACCTTATTCTGGGTTTCTCATGCATGTTTTCGATGTAGGAAGATGCCCTTGAACCTGGAGATTTGGGACCCATGGGATGGGTACCACGCAGTATTACTTTAAAGGTTCTGCGTTTGCTCACCCAACCTCACCCAACCTCTCAGCCCCAAGAGTGTCCACCCTTATGTCTCATCCAGCTGTGGGTCTAGATATGGTCAATCCAGGTTGCATCAAAGCCCCTGAACGAATTATGTAAGAATTTCTCTCTCTTTCACTGTCTTTCTTTTACGGGATTTTAAAAGTAATTTATTTTTATAATGGGGTTTAGCTGCCTTTCACGGCTGTGTTTATGCGGCTTTACACCCACTTGACTCACTTCCAGAGAGATATCAATACATAGGTTTTACGCTTCTTACTAGTCAGACATATTATTGTGCGGTGAATAGGGGGTGTTGAGTCCAGTTCACTGAGCAAGGAGTTGGTCTTGTCTATTACATATTGGGTGTATGGAACGGTATCTGAGTGAATTTGAAACCCTTGTTTTATGCATCACCCCACCTCACCTTTCCCGTTAAGCAGCCATAGTGTGTTTTCTAAACGTGTGACTCTGTTCTGTTTTGTAATTCAGTTCAAGTGTAGCGGTTTTTACATTCCCTCTCTAAGTGATAGCTTATGATAAGTGTCTTTTTCTGTGTGACTTATTTCACTTAGAATCATCGTTCCTAAATCCACTCATCTTGCTTCTACTAGCCTTATGACATTGATTTCATGTCTGAGTGATATTCCATTGTACATAAGGACCACAACTTCTTTATCCATTTTTCTCTTTCCTGGGGTATTTACGGTGTCATGAAGTGGAGGTTCTTGCCAACAGAGCTGCCCTAAACTTTGGGGTGCCTGTGTCTTGCTGATTTTTAGTTTTCCCAATTTATACGCCCATGAGTGGACGTGCCCTATGCTCCCTAAGCTGTGTTTTTTCGATGTTTCAGGACACACCGTACACTTCTCCAGAGTGGCTGTTGGCAATTTACATCCCTCCCATCAGCGTAGCAAGGCTGCCATTTCTCCATGGCCTGTCCTGCATTTCTGGTTTTGAAAATTTTTGCAGCATGGCCCTTTTGACCGATGGGAAGCGAGAATTCTTGGTAGCGCTGATTTGCCTTTCCAGGTTGCTTGGATGGCCAAAAAGGGCGTATGCGTTTTTTCCTGAATATATTCAGGAAACAACGCATACGCCCTTTTTGGCCAAGGTCATCATTGTCGACGTTTTGCCACCTTTCATGTGCTTTAAAGGCGATTCGAATCTACCTCCTGAAACCTGCTTCCTGCAATTCTGCCTTGCTTTCAAATCCTCTTTGTTGCCTTCCCTCAATATATTTGTGGACGAGAGTTATCATTTATAACTCAGCAGGTTTGTGAATTGCAGTGCTCCTGAGCTCCATTTTTCAACTGTCTTTTTTGGGAGCTGGCCGCAAAAGCACGGGATTGCCTCAGGCCCTATTCTGGTTCCCGGCGGCAGGCTGAACCTGTGTTTAATTCTTCTTCCTGATGGGAAAATAGAGTGACCTGTGCCTGTCCCAACACCTAGATCTAGTCTCTCATTGGTTGCCCGTCTTCCCGTTCATCCTCAGGACAAATTGCAACCTCTAGGGAACAGGAGCTTAAAGGTGCTGATTCTCCAAGTAGGGAGATTGCTAGTAAAGTAGCTGGAAAGGCGAACCCGAGCACAAGGAGATGAGAAATGTGGTTCATTTTGGAAACCTTTCAAAATCACACGGTGTACCATCTTCTGGGTTTCTCATGCATGTTTTCGATGTAGGAAGATGCCCTTGAACCTGGAGATTTGGGACCCATGGGATGGGTACCACGCAGTATTACTTTAAAGGGTCTGCGTTTGCTCACCCAACCTCACCAAACCTCTCAGCCCCAACAGTGTCCACCCTTATGTCTCATCCAGCTGTGGGTCTAGATATGGTCAATCCAGGTTGCATCACAGCCCCTGAACGAATTTTGTAAGAATTTCTCTCTCTTTCACTGTCTTTGTTTTACGGGTTTTTAAAAGTAATTTATTTTTATAATGGGGTTTAGCTGCTTTTCACGGCTGTGTTTAAGCGGCTTTACACCCACTTGACTCACTTCCAGACACGTATCAATACATAGGTTTTAAGATTCTTACTAGTCACGTATATTCTTGTGCGGTGAATAGGGGGTGTTGTGTCCAGTTCACTGAGCAAGGAGTAGGTCTTGTCTATTACATATTGGGTGTATGGAACGGTATCTGAGCGAATTTGAAACCCTTGTTTTATGCATCACCCCACCTCACCTTTCCCGTTAAGCAGCCATAGTGTGTTTTCTAAACGTGTGACTCTGTTCTGTTTTGTAATTCAGTTCAAGTGTAGCGGTTTTTACATTCCCTCTATAAGTGATACCTTATGATAAGTGTCTTTTTCTGTGTGACTTATTTCACTTGGAATCGTCGTACCTAAATCCACTCATCTTGCTTCTCCTATCCTTATGACATTGATTTCATGTCTGAGTGATATTCCATTGTACATAAGGACCACAACTTCTTTATCCATTTTTCTCTTTCCTGGGATATTTAACGTGTCATGAACTGGAGGTTCTTGTCAACAGAGCAGCCCTAAACTTTGGGGTGCCTGTGTCTTGCTGATTTTTAGTTTTCCCAATTTATACGCCCATGAGTGGACGTGCCCTATGCTCCCTAAGCTGTGTTTTTTCGATGTTTCAGGACACACCGTACACTTCTCCAGAGTGGCTGTTGGCAATTAACATCCCGCCTATCAGCGTAGCAAGGCTGCCATTTCTCCATGGCCTGTCCTGCATTTCTGGTTTTGACACTTTTTTAGCATGGCCCTTTTGACCGATGGGAAGCGAGACTTCTTTGTAGCACTGATTTGCCTTTCCAGGTTGCTTGGTTGGCCAAAAAGGGCGTATGCGTTTTTTCCTGAATATATTCAGGAAAAAACGCATACGCCCTTTTTGGCCAAGGGCATCATTGTCGACCTTTTGCCGCTTTTCATGTGCTTTAAAGGCAATTCGAATCTACCTCCTGAAATCTGTTTCCTGCAATTCTGCCTTGCTTTCAAATCCTCTTCGTTGCCTTCCCTCAATATATTTTTGGACGAGACTTATCATTTATAACTCTGCGGGTTTGTGAATTGCAGTGTCCCTGAGCTCCATTTTTCAACTCGCTTTTTTGGGAGCTGGCCGCAAAAGCGCAGTATTGCCTCAGGCGCTATTGTGCTTCTGGGCAGCAGGCTGAGCCTGTGGTTAATTCTTCTTCCTGATGGGAAAATAGAGTGACCTGTGCCTGTCCCAACACCTAGATCTAGTCTCTCATTGGTTGCCCCTCTTCCCGTTCATCCTCAGGACAAATTGCAACCTGTACAGAACAGGAGGTTAAAGGTGCTGATTCTCCAAGTAGGGAGATTGCTAGTAAAGTACCTGGAATGGCGAACCCGAGCACAAGGAGATGAGAAATGAGGTGCGTTTTAGAAACCTTTCAAAATCACACGGTGTACCTTATTCTGGGTTTCTCAGCATGTTTTCGATGTAGGAAGATGCCCTTGAACCTGGAGATTTGGGACCCATGGGATGGGTACCACGCAGTATTACTTTAAAGGTTCTGCGTTTGCTCACCCAACCTCACCCAACCTCTCAGCCCCAAGAGTGTCCACCCTTATGTCTCATCCAGCTGTGGGTCTAGATATGGTCAATCCAGGTTGCATCAAAGCCCCTGAACGAATTATGTAAGAATTTCTCTCTCTTTCACTGTCTTTCTTTTACGGGTTTTTAAAAGTAATTTATTTTTATAATGGGGTTTAGCTGCCTTTCACGGCTGTGTTTATGCGGCTTTACACCCACTTGACTCACTTCCAGAGAGATATCAATACATAGGTTTTACGCTTCTTACTAGTCAGACATATTATTGTGCGGTGAATAGGGGGTGTTGAGTCCAGTTCACTGAGCAAGGAGTTGGTCTTGTCTATTACATATTGGGTGTATGGAACGGTATCTGAGTGAATTTGAAACCCTTGTTTTATGCATCACCCCAACTCACCTTTCCCGTTAAGCAGCCATAGTGTGTTTTCTAAACGTGTGACTCTGTTCTGTTTTGTAATTCAGTTCAAGTGTAGCGGTTTTTACATTCCCTCTCTAAGTGATAGCTTATGATAAGTGTCTTTTTCTGTGTGACTTATTTCACTTAGAATCGTCGTTCCTAAATCCACTCATCTTGCTTCTACTAGCCTTATGACATTGATTTCATGTCTGAGTGATATTCCATTGTACATAAGGACCACAACTTCTTTATCCATTTTTCTCTTTCCTGGGGTATTTACGGTGTCATGAAGTGGAGGTTCTTGTCAACAGAGCTGCCCTAAACTTTGGGGTGCCTGTGTCTTGCTGATTTTTAGTTTTCCCAATTTATACGCCCATGAGTGGACGTGCCCTATGCTCCCTAAGCTGTGTTTTTTTGATGTTTCAGGACACACCGTACACTTCTCCAGAGTGGCTGTTGGCAATTTACATCCCTCCCATCAGCGTAGCAAGGCTGCCATTTCTCCATGGCCTGTCCTGCATTTCTGGTTTTGAAAATTTTTGCAGCATGGCCCTTTTGACCGATGGGAAGCGAGAATTCTTGGTAGCGCTGATTTGCCTTTCCAGGTTGCTTGGTTGGCCAAAAAGGGCGTATGCGTTTTTTCCTGAATATATTCAGGAAACAACGCATACGCCCTTTTTGGCCAAGGTCATCATTGTCGACGTTTTGCCACCTTTCATGTGCTTTAAAGGCGATTCGAATCTACCTCCTGAAACCTGTTTCCTGCAATTCTGCCTTGCTTTCAAATCCTCTTCGTTGCCTTCCCTCAATATATTTGTGGACGAGAGTTATCATTTATAACTCAGCAGGTTTGTGAATTGCAGTGCCCCTGAGCTCCATTTTTCAACTGTCTTTTTTGGGAGCTGGCCGCAAAAGCACGGGATTGCCTCAGGCCCTATTCTGGTTCCCGGCGGCAGGCTGAACCTGTGTTTAATTCTTCTTCCTGATGGGAAAATAGAGTGACCTGTTCCTGTCCCAACACCTAGATCTAGTCTCTCATTGGTTGCCCGTCTTCCCGTTCATCCTCAGGACAAATTGCAACCTGTAGGGAACAGGAGCTTAAAGGTGCTGATTCTCCAAGTAGGGAGATTGCTAGTAAAGTAGCTCTAAAGGCGAACCCGAGCACAAGGAGGTGAGAAATGGGGTGCGTTTTAGAAACCTTTCAAAATCACACGGTGTACCATCTTCTGAGTTTCTCATGCATGTTTTCGATGTAGGAAGATGCCCTTGAACCTGGAGATTTGGGACCCATGGGATGGGTACCACGCAGTATTACTTTAAAGGGTCTGCGTTTGCTCACCCAACCTCACCCAACCTGTCAGCCCCAAGAGTGTCCAACCTTATGTCTCATCCAGCTGTGGGTCTAGATATGGTCAATCCAGGTTGCATCACAGCCCCTGAACGAATTTTGTAAGAATTTCACTCTCTTTGTTTTACGGGTTTTTAAAAGTAATTTATTTTTATAATGGGGTTTAGCTGCTTTTCACGGCTGTGTTTAAGCGGCTTTACACCCACTTGACTCACTTCCAGACACGTATCAATACATAGGTTTTAAGATTCTTACTAGTCACGTATATTCTTGTGCGGTGAATAGGGGGTGTTGTGTCCAGTTCACTGAGCAAGGAGTAGGTCTTGTCTATTACATATTGGGTGTATGGAACGGTATCTGAGCGAATTTGAAACCCTTGTTTTATGCATCACCCCACCTCACCTTTCCCGTTAAGCAGCCATAGTGTGTTTTCTAAACGTGTGACTCTGTTCTGTTTTGTAATTCAGTTCAAATGTAGCGGTTTTTACATTCCCTCTATAAGTGACAGCCTTTGATAAGTGTCTTTTTCTGTGTGACTTAGTTCACTTAGAATCGTCATACCTAAATCCACTCATCTTGCTTCTACTAGCCTTATGACATTGATTTCATGTCTGAGTGATATTCCTTTGTACATAAGGACCACAACTTCTTTATCCATTTTTCTCTTTCCTGGGATATTTAAGGTGTCATGAAGTGGAGGTTCTTGTCAACATAGCAGCCCTAAACATTGGGGTGCCTGTGTCTTGCTGATTTTTAGTTTTCCCAATTTATACGCCCATGAGTGCACTTGCCCTATGCTCCCTAAGCTGTTTTTTCGATGTTTCAGGACACACCGTACACTTCTCCAGAGTGGCTGTTGGCAATTTACATCCCGCCCATCAGCGTAGCAAGGCTGCCATTTCTCCATGGCCTGTCCTGCATTTCTGGTTTTGACACTTTTTGCAGCATGGCCCTTTTGACCGATGGGAAGCGAGACTTCTTTGTAGCGCTGATTTGCCTTTCCAGGTTGCTTGGTTGGCCAAAAAGGGCGTATCCGTTTTTTCCTGAATATATTCAGGAAAAAACGCATACGCCCTTTTTGGCCAAGGGCATCACTGTCGACGTTTTGCCACTTTTCATGTGCTTTAAAGGCGATTCGAATCTACCTCCTGAAACATGTTTCCTGCAATTCTGCCTTGCTTTCAAATCCTCTTCGTTGCCTTCCCTCAATATATTTGTTGACGAGAGTTACCTTTTATAACTCTGCGGGTTTGTGAATGGCAGTGCCCCTGAGCTCCATTTTTCAACTGTCTTTTTTGGGAGCTGGCCGCAAAAGCACGGGATTGCCTCAGGCCCTAATCAGGTTCCGGGGGGCAGGCTGAGCCTGTGGTTAATTCTTCTTCCTGATGGGAAAATAGAGTGACCTGTGCCTGTCCCAACACCTAGATCTAGTCTCTCATTGGTTGCCCCTCTTCCCGTTCATCCTCAGGACAAATTGCAACCTGTACAGAACAGGAGGTTAAAGGTGCTGATTCTCCAAGAAGGGAGATTGCTAGTAAAGTAGCTGGAATGGCGAACCCGAGCACAAGGAGATGAGAAATGAGGTGCGTTTTAGAAACCTTTCCCGATCACACGGTGTACCATCTTCTGGGATTCTCATGCATGTTTTCGATGTAGGAAGATGCCCTTGAACCTGGAGATTTGGGACCCATGGGATGGGTACCACGCAGTATTACTTTAAAGGGTCTGAGTTTGCTCACCCAACCTCACCCAACCTCTCAGCCCCAAGAGTGTCCACCCTTATGTCTCATCCAGGTGTGGGTCTAGATATGGTCAATCCAGGTTGCATCACAGCCCCTGAACGAATTTTGTAAGAATTTCTCTCTCTTTCACTGTCTTTGTTTTACGGTTTTTTAATAGTAATTTATTTTTATAATGGGGTTTAGCTGCTTTTCACGGCTGTGTTTATGCGGCTTTACACCCACTTGGCTCACTTCCAGAGAGATATCAATACATAGGTTTTACGATTATTACTAGTCAGATATATTCTTGTGCGGTGAATAGGGGGTGTTGAGTCCAGTTCACTGAGCAAGGAGCAGGCCTTGTCTATTACATATTGGGTGTATGGAACGGTATCTGAGCGAATTTGAAACCCTTGTTTTATGCATCACCCCACCTCACCTTTCCCGTTAAGCAGCCATAGTGTGTTTTCTAAACGTGTGAATCTGTTCCCTTTGTAATTCAGTTCAAGTGTAGCGGTTTTTACATTCCCTCTATAAGTGATAGCTTATGATAAGTGTCTTTTTCTGTGTGACTTAGTTCACTTAGAATCGTCATAACTAAATCCACTCATCTTGCTTCTACTAGCCTTATGACATTGATTTCATGTCTGAGAGATATTCCTTTGTACATAAGGACCACAACTTCTTTATCCATTTTTCTCTTTCCTGGGATATTTAAGGTGTCATGAAGTGGAGGTTCTTGTCAACATAGCAGCCCTAAACATTGGGGTGCCTGTGTCTTGCTGATTTTTAGTTTTCCCAATTTATACGCCCATGAGTGCACGTTCCCTATGCTCCCTAAGCTGTTTTTTCGATGTTTCAGGACACACCGTACACTTCTCCAGAGTGGCTGTTGGCAATTTACATCCCGCCCATCAGCGTAGCAAGGCTGCCATTTCTCCATGGCCTGTCCTGCATTTCTGGTTTTGACACTTTTTGCAGCATGGCCCTTTTGACCGATGGGAAGCGAGACTTCTTTGTAGCGCTGATTTGACTTTCCAGGTTGCTTGGTTGGCCAAAAAGGGCGTATGCGTTTTTTCCTGAATATATTCAGGAAAAAACGCATACGCCCTTTTTGGCCAAGGGCATCACTGTCGACGTTTTGCCACTTTTCATGTGCTTTAAAGGCGATTCGAATCTACCTCCTGAAACATGTTTCCTGCAATTCTGCCTTGCTTTCAAATCCTCTTCGTTGCCTTCCCTCAATATATTTGTGGACAAGAGTTACCATTTATAACTCTGCGGGTTTGTGAATGGCAGTGCCCCTGAGCTCCATTTTTCAACTGTCTTTTTTGGGAGCTGGCCGCAAAAGCACGGGATTGCCTCAGGCCCTATTCAGGTTCCGGGGGGCAGGCTGAGCCTGTGGTTAATTCTTCTTCCTGATTGGAAAATAGAGTGACCTGTGCCTGTCCCAACACCTAGATCTAGTCTCTCATTGGTTGCCCCTCTTCCCGTTCATCCTCAGGACAAATTGCAACCTGTACAGAACAGGAGGTTAAAGGTGCAGATTGTCCAAGTAGGGAGATTGCTAGTAAAGTACCTGGAATGGCGAACCCGAGCACAAGGAGATGAGAAATGAGGTGCGTTTTAGAAACCTTTCAAAATCACACGGTGTACCTTATTCTGGGTTTCTCATGCATGTTTTCGATGTAGGAAGATGCCCTTGAACCTGGAGATTTGGGACCCATGGGATGGGTACCACGCAGTATTACTTTAAAGGTTCTGCGTTTGCTCACCCAACCTCACCCAACCTCTCAGCCCCAAGAGTATCCACCCTTATGTCTCATCCAGCTGTGGGTCTAGATATGGTCAATCCAGGTTGCAACAAAGCCCCTGAACGAATTATGTAAGAATTTCTCTCTCTTTCACTGTCTTTCTTTTACGGGTTTTTAAAAGTAATTTATTTTTATTATGGGGTTTAGCTGCCTTTCACGGCTGTGTTTATGCGGCTTTACACCCACTTGGCTCACTTCCAGAGAGATATCAATACATAGGTTGTACGATTATTACTAGTCAGATATATTCTTGTGCGGTGAATAGGGGGTGTTGATTCCAGTTCACTGAGCAAGGAGTAGGCCTTGTCTATTACATATTGGGTGTATGGAACGGTATCTGAGCGAATTTGAAACCCTTGTTTTATGCATCACCCCACCTCACCTTTCCCGTTAAGCAGCCATAGTGTGTTTTCTAAACGTTTGACTCTGTTCCCTTTGTAATTCAGTTCAAGTGTAGCGGTTTTTACATTCCCTCTATAAGTGATAGCTTATGATAAGTGTCTTTTTCTGTGTGACTTAGTTCACTTAGAATCGTCATACCTAAATCCACTCATCTTGCTTCTACTAGCCTTATGACATTGATTTCATGTCTGAGTGATATTCCTTTGTACATAAGGACCACAACTTCTTTATCCATTTTTCTCTTTCCTGGGATATTTAAGGTGTCATGAAGTGGAGGTTCTTGTCAACATAGCAGCCCTAAACATTGGGGTGCCTGTGTCTTGCTGATTTTTAGTTTTCCCAATTTATACGCCCATGAGTGCACGTGCCCTATGCTCCCTAAGCTGTTTTTTCGATGTTTCAGGACACACCGTACACTTCTCCAGAGTGGCTGTTGGCAATTTACATCCCTCCCATCAGCGTAGCAAGGCTGCCATTTCTCCATGGCCTGTCCTGCATTTCTGGTTTTGAAAATTTTTGCAGCATGGCCCTTTTGACCGATGGGAAGCAAGAATTCTTGGTAGCGCTGATTTGCCTTTCCAGGTTGCTTGGTTGGCCAAAAAGGGCGTATGCGTTGTTTCCTGAATATATTCAGGAAACAACGCATACGCCCTTTTTGGCCAAGGTCATCATTGTCGACGTTTTGCCACCTTTCATGTGCTTTAAAGGCGATTCGAATCTACCCCCTGAAACCTGTTTCCTGCAATTCTGCCTTGCTTTCAAATCCTCTTCGTTGCCTTCCCTCAATATATTTGTGGACGAGAGTTATCATTTATAACTCAGCAGGTTTGTGAATTGCAGTGCCCCTGAGCTCCATTTTTCAACTGTCTTTTTTGGGAGCTGGCCGCAAAAGCACGGGATTGCCTCAGGCCCTATTCTGGTTCCCGGCGGCAGGCTGAACCTGTGTTTAATTCTTCTTCCTATTGGGAAAAAAGAGTGACCTGTGCCTGTCCCAACACCTAGATCTAGTCTCTCATTGGTTGCCCCTCTTCCCGTTCATCCTCAGGACAAATTGCAACCTGTAGGGAACAGGAGCTTAAAGGTGCTGATTCTCCAAGTAGGGAGATTGCTAGTAAAGTAGCTGGAAAGGCGAACCCCAGCACAAGGAGATGAGAAATGTGGTTCATTTTGGAAACCTTTCAAAATCACACGGTGTACCATCTTCTGGGTTTCTCATGCATGTTTTCGATGTAGGAAGATGCCCTTGAACCTGGAGATTTGGGACCCATGGGATGGGTACCACGCAGTATTACTTTAAAGGGTCTGCGTTTGCTCACCCAACCTCACCAAACCTCTCAGCCCCAAGAGTGTCCACCCTTATGTCTCATCCAGCTGTGGGTCTAGATATGGTCAATCCAGTTTGCATCACAGCCCCTGAACGAATTTTGTAAAATTTCTCTCTCTTTCACTGTCTTTGTTTTACGGGTTTTTAAAAGTAATTTATTTTTATAATGGGGTTTAGCTGCTTTTCACGGCTGTGTTTAAGCGGCTTTACACCCACTTGACTCACTTCCAGACACGTATCAATACATAGGTTTTAAGATTCTTACTAGTCACGTATATTCTTGTGCGGTGAATAGGGGGTGTTGTGTCCAGTTCACTGAGCAAGGAGTAGGTCTTTTTTATTACATATTGTGTGTATGGAACGGTATCTGAGCGAATTTGAAACCCTTGTTTTATGCATCACTCCACCTCACCTTTCCCGTTAAGCAGCCATAGTGTGTTTTCTAAACGTGTGACTCTGTTCTGTTTTGTAATTCAGTTCAAGTGTAGCGGTTTTTACATTCCCTCTATAAGTGATACCTTATGATAAGTGTCTTTTTCTGTGTGACTTATTTCACTTGGAATCGTCGTACCTAAATCCACTCATCTTGCTTCTCCTAGCCTTATGACATTGATTTCATGTCTGAGTGATATTCCATTGTACATAAGGACCACAACTTCTTTATCCATTTTTCTCTTTCCTGGGATATTTAAGGTGTCATGAACTGGAGGTTCTTGTCAACAGAGCAGCCCTAAACTTTGGGGTGCCTGTGTCTTGCTGATTTTTAGTTTTCCCAATTTATACGCCCATGAGTGGACGTGCCCTATGCTCCCTAAGCTGTGTTTTTTCGATGTTTCAGGACACACCGTACACTTCTCCAGAGTGGCTGTTGGCAATTAACATCCCGCCTATCAGCGTAGCAAGGCTGCCATTTCTCCATGGCCTGTCCTGCATTTCTGGTTTTGACACTTTTTTAGCATGGCCCTTTTGACCGATGGGAAGCGAGACTTCTTTGTAGCGCTGATTTGCCTTTCCAGGTTGCTTGGTTGGCCAAAAAGGGCGTATGCGTTTTTTCCTGAATATATTCAGGAAAAAACGCATACGCCCTTTTTGTCCAAGGGCATCATTGTCGACGTTTTGCCGCTTTTCATGTGCTTTAAAGGCAATTCGAATCTACCTCCTGAAATCTGTTTCCTGCAATTCTGCCTTGCTTTCAAATCCTCTTCGTTGCCTTCCCTCAATATATTTTTGGACGAGACTTATCATTTATAACTCTGCGGGTTTGTGAATTGCAGTGTCCCTGAGCTCCATTTTTCAACTCGCTTTTTTGGGAGCTGGCCGCAAAAGCGCAGTATTGCCTCAGGCGCTATTGTGCTTCTGGGCAGCAGGCTGAGCCTGTGGTTAATTCTTCTTCCTGATGGGAAAATAGAGTGACCTGTGCCTGTCCCAACACCTAGATATAGTCTTTCATTGGTTGCCCCTCTTCCCGTTCATCCTCAGGACAATTTGCAACCTGTATGGATCAGGAGCTTAAAGGTGCTGATTCTGCAAGTAGGGAGATTGCTAGTAAAGTAGCTGGAAAGGCGAACCCGAGCACAAGGAGGTGAGAAATGGGGTGCGTTTTAGAAACCTTTCAAAATCACACGGTGTACCATCTTCTGAGTTTCTCATGCATGTTTTCGATGTAGGAAGATGCCCTTGAACCTGGAGATTTGGGACCCATGGGATGGGTACCACGCAGTATTACTTTAAAGGGTCTGCGTTTGCTCACCCAACCTCACCCAACCTGTCAGCCCCAAGAGTGTCCAACCTTATGTCTCATCCAGCTGTGGGTCTAGATATGGTCAATCCAGGTTGCATCACAGCCCCTGAACGAATTTTGTAAGAATTTCACTGTCTTTGTTTTACGGGTTTTTAAAAGTAATTTATTTTTATAATGGGGTTTAGCTGCTTTTCACGGCTGTGTTTAAGCGGCTTTACACCCACTTGACTCACTTCCAGACACGTATCAATACATAGGTTTTAAGATTCTTACTAGTCACGTATATTCTTGTGCGGTGAATAGGGGGTGTTGTGTCCAGTTCACTGAGCAAGGAGTAGGTCTTGTCTATTACATATTGGGTGTATGGAACGGTATCTGAGCGAATTTGAAACCCTTGTTTTATGCATCACCCCACCTCACCTTTCCCGTTAAGCAGCCATAGTGTGTTTTCTAAACGTGTGACTCTGTTCTGTTTTGTAATTCAGTTCAAATGTAGCGGTTTTTACATTCCCTCTATAAGTGACAGCCTTTGATAAGTGTCTTTTTCTGTGTGACTTAGTTCACTTAGAATCGTCATACCTAAATCCACTCATCTTGCTTCTACTAGCCTTATGACATTGATTTCATGTCTGAGTGATATTCCTTTGTACATAAGGACCACAACTTCTTTATCCATTTTTCTCTTTCCTGGGATATTTAAGGTGTCATGAAGTGGAGGTTCTTGTCAACATAGCAGCCCTAAACATTGGGGTGCCTGTGTCTTGCTGATTTTTAGTTTTCCCAATTTATACGCCCATGAGTGCACTTGCCCTATGCTCCCTAAGCTGTTTTTTCGATGTTTCAGGACACACCGTACACTTCTCCAGAGTGGCTGTTGGCAATTTACATCCCGCCCATCAGCGTAGCAAGGCTGCCATTTCTCCATGGCCTGTCCTGCATTTCTGGTTTTGACACTTTTTGCAGCATGGCCCTTTTGACGGATGGGAAGCGAGACTTCTTTGTAGCGCTGATTTGCCTTTCCAGGTTGCTTGGTTGGCCAAAAAGGGCGTATGCGTTTTTCCCTGAATATATTCAGGAAAAAACGCATACGCCCTTTTTGGCCAAGGGCATCACTGTCGACGTTTTGCCACTTTTCATGTGCTTTAAAGGCGATTCGAATTTACCTCCTGAAACATGTTTCCTGCAATTCTGCCTTGCTTTCAAATCCTCTTCGTTGCCTTCCCTCAATATATTTGTTGACGAGAGTTACCATTTATAACTCTGCGGGTTTGTGAATGGCAGTGCCCCTGAGCTCCATTTTTCAACTGTCTTTTTTGGGAGCTGGCCGCAAAAGCACGGGATTGCCTCAGGCCCTATTCAGGTTCCGGGGGGCAGGCTGAGCCTGTGGTTAATTCTTCTTCCTGATGGGAAAATAGAGTGACCTGTGCCTGTCCCAACACCTAGATCTAGTCTCTCATTGGTTGCCCCTCTTCCCGTTCATCCTCAGGACAAATTGCAACCTGTACAGAACAGGAGGTTAAAGGTGCTGATTCTCCAAGTAGGGAGATTGCTAGTAAAGTACCTGGAATGGCGAACCCGAGCACAAGGAGATGAGAAATGAGGTGCGTTTTAGAAACCTTTCAAAATCACACGGTGTACCTTATTCTGGGTTTCTCATGCATGTTTTCGATGTAGGAAGATGCCCTTGAACCTGGAGATTTGGGACCCATGGGATGGGTACCACGCAGTATTACTTTAAAGGTTCTGCGTTTGCTCACCCAACCTCACCCAACCTCTCAGCCCCAAGAGTGTCCACCCTTATGTCTCATCCAGCTGTGGGTCTAGATATGGTCAATCCAGGTTGCATCAAAGCCCCTGAACGAATTATGTAAGAATTTCTCTCTCTTTCACTGTCTTTCTTTTACGGGTTTTTAAAAGTAATTTATTTTTATAATGGGGTTTAGCTGCCTTTCACGGCTGTGTTTATGCGGCTTTACACCCACTTGACTCACTTCCAGAGAGATATCAATACATAGGTTTTACGCTTCTTACTAGTCAGACATATTATTGTGCGGTGAATAGGGGGTGTTGAGTCCAGTTCACTGAGCAAGGAGTTGGTCTTGTCTATTACATATTGGGTGTATGGAACGGTATCTGAGTGAATTTGAAACCCTTGTTTTATGCATCACCCCACCTCACCTTTCCCGTTAAGCAGCCATAGTGTGTTTTCTAAACGTGTGACTCTGTTCTGTTTTGTAATTCAGTTCAAGTGTAGCGGTTTTTACATTCCCTCTCTAAGTGATAGCTTATGATAAGTGTCTTTTTCTGTGTGACTTATTTCACTTAGAATCATCGTTCCTAAATCCACTCATCTTGCTTCTACTAGCCTTATGACATTGATTTCATGTCTGAGTGATATTCCATTGTACATAAGGACCACAACTTCTTTATCCATTTTTCTCTTTCCTGGGGTATTTACGGTGTCATGAAGTGGAGGTTCTTGCCAACAGAGCTGCCCTAAACTTTGGGGTGCCTGTGTCTTGCTGATTTTTAGTTTTCCCAATTTATACGCCCATGAGTGGACGTGCCCTATGCTCCCTAAGCTGTGTTTTTTCGATGTTTCAGGACACACCGTACACTTCTCCAGAGTGGCTGTTGGCAATTTACATCCCTCCCATCAGCGTAGCAAGGCTGCCATTTCTCCATGGCCTGTCCTGCATTTCTGGTTTTGAAAATTTTTGCAGCATGGCCCTTTTGACCGATGGGAAGCGAGAATTCTTGGTAGCGCTGATTTGCCTTTCCAGGTTGCTTGGATGGCCAAAAAGGGCGTATGCGTTTTTTCCTGAATATATTCAGGAAACAACGCATACGCCCTTTTTGGCCAAGGTCATCATTGTCGACGTTTTGCCACCTTTCATGTGCTTTAAAGGCGATTCGAATCTACCTCCTGAAACCTGTTTCCTGCAATTCTGCCTTGCTTTCAAATCCTCTTCGTTGCCTTCCCTCAATATATTTGTGGACGAGAGTTATCATTTATAACTCAGCAGGTTTGTGAATTGCAGTGCTCCTGAGCTCCATTTTTCAACTGTCTTTTTTGGGAGCTGGCCGCAAAAGCACGGGATTGCCTCAGGCCCTATTCTGGTTCCCGGCGGCAGGCTGAACCTGTGTTTAATTCTTCTTCCTATTGGGAAAAAAGAGTGACCTGTGCCTGTCCCAACACCTAGATCTAGTCTCTCATTGGTTGCCCCTCTTCCCGTTCATCCTCAGGACAAATTGCAACCTGTAGGGAACAGGAGCTTAAAGGTGCTGATTCTCCAAGTAGGGAGATTGCTAGTAAAGTAGCTGGAAAGGCGAACCCCAGCACAAGGAGATGAGAAATGTGGTTCATTTTGGAAACCTTTCAAAATCACACGGTGTACCATCTTCTGGGTTTCTCATGCATGTTTTCGATGTAGGAAGATGCCCTTGAACCTGGAGATTTGGGACCCATGGGATGGGTACCACGCAGTATTACTTTAAAGGGTCTGCGTTTGCTCACCCAACCTCACCAAACCTCTCAGCCCCAAGAGTGTCCACCCTTATGTCTCATCCAGCTGTGGGTCTAGATATGGTCAATCCAGTTTGCATCACAGCCCCTGAACGAATTTTGTAAAATTTCTCTCTCTTTCACTGTCTTTGTTTTACGGGTTTTTAAAAGTAATTTATTTTTATAATGGGGTTTAGCTGCTTTTCACGGCTGTGTTTAAGCGGCTTTACACCCACTTGACTCACTTCCAGACACGTATCAATACATAGGTTTTAAGATTCTTACTAGTCACGTATATTCTTGTGCGGTGAATAGGGGGTGTTGTGTCCAGTTCACTGAGCAAGGAGTAGGTCTTTTTTATTACATATTGTGTGTATGGAACGGTATCTGAGCGAATTTGAAACCCTTGTTTTATGCATCACTCCACCTCACCTTTCCCGTTAAGCAGCCATAGTGTGTTTTCTAAACGTGTGACTCTGTTCTGTTTTGTAATTCAGTTCAAGTGTAGCGGTTTTTACATTCCCTCTATAAGTGATACCTTATGATAAGTGTCTTTTTCTGTGTGACTTATTTCACTTGGAATCGTCGTACCTAAATCCACTCATCTTGCTTCTCCTAGCCTTATGACATTGATTTCATGTCTGAGTGATATTCCATTGTACATAAGGACCACAACTTCTTTATCCATTTTTCTCTTTCCTGGGATATTTAAGGTGTCATGAACTGGAGGTTCTTGTCAACAGAGCAGCCCTAAACTTTGGGGTGCCTGTGTCTTGCTGATTTTTAGTTTTCCCAATTTATACGCCCATGAGTGGACGTGCCCTATGCTCCCTAAGCTGTGTTTTTTCGATGTTTCAGGACACACCGTACACTTCTCCAGAGTGGCTGTTGGCAATTAACATCCCGCCTATCAGCGTAGCAAGGCTGCCATTTCTCCATGGCCTGTCCTGCATTTCTGGTTTTGACACTTTTTTAGCATGGCCCTTTTGACCGATGGGAAGCGAGACTTCTTTGTAGCGCTGATTTGCCTTTCCAGGTTGCTTGGTTGGCCAAAAAGGGCGTATGCGTTTTTTCCTGAATATATTCAGGAAAAAACGCATACGCCCTTTTTGTCCAAGGGCATCATTGTCGACGTTTTGCCGCTTTTCATGTGCTTTAAAGGCAATTCGAATCTACCTCCTGAAATCTGTTTCCTGCAATTCTGCCTTGCTTTCAAATCCTCTTCGTTGCCTTCCCTCAATATATTTTTGGACGAGACTTATCATTTATAACTCTGCGGGTTTGTGAATTGCAGTGTCCCTGAGCTCCATTTTTCAACTCGCTTTTTTGGGAGCTGGCCGCAAAAGCGCAGTATTGCCTCAGGCGCTATTGTGCTTCTGGGCAGCAGGCTGAGCCTGTGGTTAATTCTTCTTCCTGATGGGAAAATAGAGTGACCTGTGCCTGTCCCAACACCTAGATATAGTCTTTCATTGGTTGCCCCTCTTCCCGTTCATCCTCAGGACAATTTGCAACCTGTATGGATCAGGAGCTTAAAGGTGCTGATTCTGCAAGTAGGGAGATTGCTAGTAAAGTAGCTGGAAAGGCGAACCCGAGCACAAGGAGGTGAGAAATGGGGTGCGTTTTAGAAACCTTTCAAAATCACACGGTGTACCATCTTCTGAGTTTCTCATGCATGTTTTCGATGTAGGAAGATGCCCTTGAACCTGGAGATTTGGGACCCATGGGATGGGTACCACGCAGTATTACTTTAAAGGGTCTGCGTTTGCTCACCCAACCTCACCCAACCTGTCAGCCCCAAGAGTGTCCAACCTTATGTCTCATCCAGCTGTGGGTCTAGATATGGTCAATCCAGGTTGCATCACAGCCCCTGAACGAATTTTGTAAGAATTTCACTGTCTTTGTTTTACGGGTTTTTAAAAGTAATTTATTTTTATAATGGGGTTTAGCTGCTTTTCACGGCTGTGTTTAAGCGGCTTTACACCCACTTGACTCACTTCCAGACACGTATCAATACATAGGTTTTAAGATTCTTACTAGTCACGTATATTCTTGTGCGGTGAATAGGGGGTGTTGTGTCCAGTTCACTGAGCAAGGAGTAGGTCTTGTCTATTACATATTGGGTGTATGGAACGGTATCTGAGCGAATTTGAAACCCTTGTTTTATGCATCACCCCACCTCACCTTTCCCGTTAAGCAGCCATAGTGTGTTTTCTAAACGTGTGACTCTGTTCTGTTTTGTAATTCAGTTCAAATGTAGCGGTTTTTACATTCCCTCTATAAGTGACAGCCTTTGATAAGTGTCTTTTTCTGTGTGACTTAGTTCACTTAGAATCGTCATACCTAAATCCACTCATCTTGCTTCTACTAGCCTTATGACATTGATTTCATGTCTGAGTGATATTCCTTTGTACATAAGGACCACAACTTCTTTATCCATTTTTCTCTTTCCTGGGATATTTAAGGTGTCATGAAGTGGAGGTTCTTGTCAACATAGCAGCCCTAAACATTGGGGTGCCTGTGTCTTGCTGATTTTTAGTTTTCCCAATTTATACGCCCATGAGTGCACTTGCCCTATGCTCCCTAAGCTGTTTTTTCGATGTTTCAGGACACACCGTACACTTCTCCAGAGTGGCTGTTGGCAATTTACATCCCGCCCATCAGCGTAGCAAGGCTGCCATTTCTCCATGGCCTGTCCTGCATTTCTGGTTTTGACACTTTTTGCAGCATGGCCCTTTTGACGGATGGGAAGCGAGACTTCTTTGTAGCGCTGATTTGCCTTTCCAGGTTGCTTGGTTGGCCAAAAAGGGCGTATGCGTTTTTCCCTGAATATATTCAGGAAAAAACGCATACGCCCTTTTTGGCCAAGGGCATCACTGTCGACGTTTTGCCACTTTTCATGTGCTTTAAAGGCGATTCGAATTTACCTCCTGAAACATGTTTCCTGCAATTCTGCCTTGCTTTCAAATCCTCTTCGTTGCCTTCCCTCAATATATTTGTTGACGAGAGTTACCATTTATAACTCTGCGGGTTTGTGAATGGCAGTGCCCCTGAGCTCCATTTTTCAACTGTCTTTTTTGGGAGCTGGCCGCAAAAGCACGGGATTGCCTCAGGCCCTATTCAGGTTCCGGGGGGCAGGCTGAGCCTGTGGTTAATTCTTCTTCCTGATGGGAAAATAGAGTGACCTGTGCCTGTCCCAACACCTAGATCTAGTCTCTCATTGGTTGCCCCTCTTCCCGTTCATCCTCAGGACAAATTGCAACCTGTACAGAACAGGAGGTTAAAGGTGCTGATTCTCCAAGTAGGGAGATTGCTAGTAAAGTACCTGGAATGGCGAACCCGAGCACAAGGAGATGAGAAATGAGGTGCGTTTTAGAAACCTTTCAAAATCACACGGTGTACCTTATTCTGGGTTTCTCATGCATGTTTTCGATGTAGGAAGATGCCCTTGAACCTGGAGATTTGGGACCCATGGGATGGGTACCACGCAGTATTACTTTAAAGGTTCTGCGTTTGCTCACCCAACCTCACCCAACCTCTCAGCCCCAAGAGTGTCCACCCTTATGTCTCATCCAGCTGTGGGTCTAGATATGGTCAATCCAGGTTGCATCAAAGCCCCTGAACGAATTATGTAAGAATTTCTCTCTCTTTCACTGTCTTTCTTTTACGGGTTTTTAAAAGTAATTTATTTTTATAATGGGGTTTAGCTGCCTTTCACGGCTGTGTTTATGCGGCTTTACACCCACTTGACTCACTTCCAGAGAGATATCAATACATAGGTTTTACGCTTCTTACTAGTCAGACATATTATTGTGCGGTGAATAGGGGGTGTTGAGTCCAGTTCACTGAGCAAGGAGTTGGTCTTGTCTATTACATATTGGGTGTATGGAACGGTATCTGAGTGAATTTGAAACCCTTGTTTTATGCATCACCCCACCTCACCTTTCCCGTTAAGCAGCCATAGTGTGTTTTCTAAACGTGTGACTCTGTTCTGTTTTGTAATTCAGTTCAAGTGTAGCGGTTTTTACATTCCCTCTCTAAGTGATAGCTTATGATAAGTGTCTTTTTCTGTGTGACTTATTTCACTTAGAATCATCGTTCCTAAATCCACTCATCTTGCTTCTACTAGCCTTATGACATTGATTTCATGTCTGAGTGATATTCCATTGTACATAAGGACCACAACTTCTTTATCCATTTTTCTCTTTCCTGGGGTATTTACGGTGTCATGAAGTGGAGGTTCTTGCCAACAGAGCTGCCCTAAACTTTGGGGTGCCTGTGTCTTGCTGATTTTTAGTTTTCCCAATTTATACGCCCATGAGTGGACGTGCCCTATGCTCCCTAAGCTGTGTTTTTTCGATGTTTCAGGACACACCGTACACTTCTCCAGAGTGGCTGTTGGCAATTTACATCCCTCCCATCAGCGTAGCAAGGCTGCCATTTCTCCATGGCCTGTCCTGCATTTCTGGTTTTGAAAATTTTTGCAGCATGGCCCTTTTGACCGATGGGAAGCGAGAATTCTTGGTAGCGCTGATTTGCCTTTCCAGGTTGCTTGGATGGCCAAAAAGGGCGTATGCGTTTTTTCCTGAATATATTCAGGAAACAACGCATACGCCCTTTTTGGCCAAGGTCATCATTGTCGACGTTTTGCCACCTTTCATGTGCTTTAAAGGCGATTCGAATCTACCTCCTGAAACCTGTTTCCTGCAATTCTGCCTTGCTTTCAAATCCTCTTCGTTGCCTTCCCTCAATATATTTGTGGACGAGAGTTATCATTTATAACTCAGCAGGTTTGTGAATTGCAGTGCTCCTGAGCTCCATTTTTCAACTGTCTTTTTTGGGAGCTGGCCGCAAAAGCACGGGATTGCCTCAGGCCCTATTCTGGTTCCCGGCGGCAGGCTGAACCTGTGTTTAATTCTTCTTCCTGATGGGAAAATAGAGTGACCTGTGCCTGTCCCAACACCTAGATCTAGTCTCTCATTGGTTGCCCGTCTTCCCGTTCATCCTCAGGACAAATTGCAACATGTAGGGAACAGGAGCTTAAAGGTGCTGATTCTCCAAGTAGGGAGATTGCTAGTAAAGTAGCTGGAAAGGCGAACCCGAGCACAAGGAGATGAGAAATGTGGTTCATTTTGGAAACCTTTCAAAATCACACGGTGTACCATCTTCTGGGTTTCTCATGCATGTTTTCGATGTAGGAAGATGCCCTTGAACCTGGAGATTTGGGACCCATGGGATGGGTACCACGCAGTATTACTTTAAAGGGTCTGCGTTTGCTCACCCAACCTCACCAAACCTCTCAGCCCCAACAGTGTCCACCCTTATGTCTCATCCAGCTGTGGGTCTAGATATGGTCAATCCAGGTTGCATCACAGCCCCTGAACGAATTTTGTAAGAATTTCTCTCTCTTTCACTGTCTTTGTTTTACGGGTTTTTAAAAGTAATTTATTTTTATAATGGGGTTTAGCTGCTTTTCACGGCTGTGTTTAAGCGGCTTTACACCCACTTGACTCACTTCCAGACACGTATCAATACATAGGTTTTAAGATTCTTACTAGTCACGTATATTCTTGTGCGGTGAATAGGGGGTGTTGTGTCCAGTTCACTGAGCAAGGAGTAGGTCTTGTCTATTACATATTGGGTGTATGGAACGGTATCTGAGCGAATTTGAAACCCTTGTTTTATGCATCACCCCACCTCACCTTTCCCGTTAAGCAGCCATAGTGTGTTTTCTAAACGTGTGACTCTGTTCTGTTTTGTAATTCAGTTCAAGTGTAGCGGTTTTTACATTCCCTCTATAAGTGATACCTTATGATAAGTGTCTTTTTCTGTGTGACTTATTTCACTTGGAATCGTCGTACCTAAATCCACTCATCTTGCTTCTCCTATCCTTATGACATTGATTTCATGTCTGAGTGATATTCCATTGTACATAAGGACCACAACTTCTTTATCCATTTTTCTCTTTCCTGGGATATTTAAGGTGTCATGAACTGGAGGTTCTTGTCAACAGAGCAGCCCTAAACTTTGGGGTGCCTGTGTCTTGCTGATTTTTAGTTTTCCCAATTTATACGCCCATGAGTGGACGTGCCCTATGCTCCCTAAGCTGTGTTTTTTCGATGTTTCAGGACACACCGTACACTTCTCCAGAGTGGCTGTTGGCAATTAACATCCCGCCTATCAGCGTAGCAAGGCTGCCATTTCTCCATGGCCTGTCCTGCATTTCTGGTTTTGACACTTTTTTAGCATGGCCCTTTTGACCGATGGGAAGCGAGACTTCTTTGTAGCACTGATTTGCCTTTCCAGGTTGCTTGGTTGGCCAAAAAGGGCGTATGCGTTTTTTCCTGAATATATTCAGGAAAAAACGCATACGCCCTTTTTGGCCAAGGGCATCATTGTCGACCTTTTGCCGCTTTTCATGTGCTTTAAAGGCAATTCGAATCTACCTCCTGAAATCTGTTTCCTGCAATTCTGCCTTGCTTTCAAATCCTCTTCGTTGCCTTCCCTCAATATATTTTTGGACGAGACTTATCATTTATAACTCTGCGGGTTTGTGAATTGCAGTGTCCCTGAGCTCCATTTTTCAACTCGCTTTTTTGGGAGCTGGCCGCAAAAGCGCAGTATTGCCTCAGGCGCTATTGTGCTTCTGGGCAGCAGGCTGAGCCTGTGGTTAATTCTTCTTCCTGATGGGAAAATAGAGTGACCTGTGCCTGTCCCAACACCTAGATCTAGTCTCTCATTGGTTGCCCCTCTTCCCGTTCATCCTCAGGACAAATTGCAACCTGTACAGAACAGGAGGTTTAAGGTGCTGATTCTCCAAGTAGGGAGATTGCTAGTAAAGTACCTGGAATGGCGAACCCGAGCACAAGGAGATGAGAAATGAGGTGCGTTTTAGAAACCTTTCAAAATCACACGGTGTACCTTATTCTGGGTTTCTCAGCATGTTTTCGATGTAGGAAGATGCCCTTGAACCTGGAGATTTGGGACCCATGGGATGGGTACCACGCAGTATTACTTTAAAGGTTCTGCGTTTGCTCACCCAACCTCACCCAACCTCTCAGCCCCAAGAGTGTCCACCCTTATGTCTCATCCAGCTGTGGGTCTAGATATGGTCAATCCAGGTTGCATCAAAGCCCCTGAACGAATTATGTAAGAATTTCTCTCTCTTTCACTGTCTTTCTTTTACGGGTTTTTAAAAGTAATTTATTTTTATAATGGGGTTTAGCTGCCTTTCACGGCTGTGTTTATGCGGCTTTACACCCACTTGACTCACTTCCAGAGAGATATCAATACATAGGTTTTACGCTTCTTACTAGTCAGACATATTATTGTGCGGTGAATAGGGGGTGTTGAGTCCAGTTCACTGAGCAAGGAGTTGGTCTTGTCTATTACATATTGGGTGTATGGAACGGTATCTGAGTGAATTTGAAACCCTTGTTTTATGCATCACCCCAACTCACCTTTCCCGTTAAGCAGCCATAGTGTGTTTTCTAAACGTGTGACTCTGTTCTGTTTTGTAATTCAGTTCAAGTGTAGCGGTTTTTACATTCCCTCTCTAAGTGATAGCTTATGATAAGTGTCTTTTTCTGTGTGACTTATTTCACTTAGAATCGTCGTTCCTAAATCCACTCATCTTGCTTCTACTAGCCTTATGACATTGATTTCATGTCTGAGTGATATTCCATTGTACATAAGGACCACAACTTCTTTATCCATTTTTCTCTTTCCTGGGGTATTTACGGTGTCATGAAGTGGAGGTTCTTGTCAACAGAGCTGCCCTAAACTTTGGGGTGCCTGTGTCTTGCTGATTTTTAGTTTTCCCAATTTATACGCCCATGAGTGGACGTGCCCTATGCTCCCTAAGCTGTGTTTTTTTGATGTTTCAGGACACACCGTACACTTCTCCAGAGTGGCTGTTGGCAATTTACATCCCTCCCATCAGCGTAGCAAGGCTGCCATTTCTCCATGGCCTGTCCTGCATTTCTGGTTTTGAAAATTTTTGCAGCATGGCCCTTTTGACCGATGGGAAGCGAGAATTCTTGGTAGCGCTGATTTGCCTTTCCAGGTTGCTTGGTTGGCCAAAAAGGGCGTATGCGTTTTTTCCTGAATATATTCAGGAAACAACGCATACGCCCTTTTTGGCCAAGGTCATCATTGTCGACGTTTTGCCACCTTTCATGTGCTTTAAAGGCGATTCGAATCTACCTCCTGAAACCTGTTTCCTGCAATTCTGCCTTGCTTTCAAATCCTCTTCGTTGCCTTCCCTCAATATATTTGTGGACGAGAGTTATCATTTATAACTCAGCAGGTTTGTGAATTGCAGTGCCCCTGAGCTCCATTTTTCAACTGTCTTTTTTGGGAGCTGGCCGCAAAAGCACGGGATTGCCTCAGGCCCTATTCTGGTTCCCGGCGGCAGGCTGAACCTGTGTTTAATTCTTCTTCCTGATGGGAAAATAGAGTGACCTGTTCCTGTCCCAACACCTAGATCTAGTCTCTCATTGGTTGCCCGTCTTCCCGTTCATCCTCAGGACAAATTGCAACCTGTAGGGAACAGGAGCTTAAAGGTGCTGATTCTCCAAGTAGGGAGATTGCTAGTAAAGTAGCTGGAAAGGCGAACCCGAGCACAAGGAGGTGAGAAATGGGGTGCGTTTTAGAAACCTTTCAAAATCACACGGTGTACCATCTTCTGAGTTTCTCATGCATGTTTTCGATGTAGGAAGATGCCCTTGAACCTGGAGATTTGGGACCCATGGGATGGGTACCACGCAGTATTACTTTAAAGGGTCTGCGTTTGCTCACCCAACCTCACCCAACCTGTCAGCCCCAAGAGTGTCCAACCTTATGTCTCATCCAGCTGTGGGTCTAGATATGGTCAATCCAGGTTGCATCACAGCCCCTGAACGAATTTTGTAAGAATTTCACTCTCTTTGTTTTACGGGTTTTTAAAAGTAATTTATTTTTATAATGGGGTTTAGCTGCTTTTCACGGCTGTGTTTAAGCGGCTTTACACCCACTTGACTCACTTCCAGACACGTATCAATACATAGGTTTTAAGATTCTTACTAGTCACGTATATTCTTGTGCGGTGAATAGGGGGTGTTGTGTCCAGTTCACTGAGCAAGGAGTAGGTCTTGTCTATTACATATTGGGTGTATGGAACGGTATCTGAGCGAATTTGAAACCCTTGTTTTATGCATCACCCCACCTCACCTTTCCCGTTAAGCAGCCATAGTGTGTTTTCTAAACGTGTGACTCTGTTCTGTTTTGTAATTCAGTTCAAATGTAGCGGTTTTTACATTCCCTCTATAAGTGACAGCCTTTGATAAGTGTCTTTTTCTGTGTGACTTAGTTCACTTAGAATCGTCATACCTAAATCCACTCATCTTGCTTCTACTAGCCTTATGACATTGATTTCATGTCTGAGTGATATTCCTTTGTACATAAGGACCACAACTTCTTTATCCATTTTTCTCTTTCCTGGGATATTTAAGGTGTCATGAAGTGGAGGTTCTTGTCAACATAGCAGCCCTAAACATTGGGGTGCCTGTGTCTTGCTGATTTTTAGTTTTCCCAATTTATACGCCCATGAGTGCACTTGCCCTATGCTCCCTAAGCTGTTTTTTCGATGTTTCAGGACACACCGTACACTTCTCCAGAGTGGCTGTTGGCAATTTACATCCCGCCCATCAGCGTAGCAAGGCTGCCATTTCTCCATGGCCTGTCCTGCATTTCTGGTTTTGACACTTTTTGCAGCATGGCCCTTTTGACCGATGGGAAGCGAGACTTCTTTGTAGCGCTGATTTGCCTTTCCAGGTTGCTTGGTTGGCCAAAAAGGGCGTATCCGTTTTTTCCTGAATATATTCAGGAAAAAACGCATACGCCCTTTTTGGCCAAGGGCATCACTGTCGACGTTTTGCCACTTTTCATGTGCTTTAAAGGCGATTCGAATCTACCTCCTGAAACATGTTTCCTGCAATTCTGCCTTGCTTTCAAATCCTCTTCGTTGCCTTCCCTCAATATATTTGTTGACGAGAGTTACCTTTTATAACTCTGCGGGTTTGTGAATGGCAGTGCCCCTGAGCTCCATTTTTCAACTGTCTTTTTTGGGAGCTGGCCGCAAAAGCACGGGATTGCCTCAGGCCCTAATCAGGTTCCGGGGGGCAGGCTGAGCCTGTGGTTAATTCTTCTTCCTGATGGGAAAATAGAGTGACCTGTGCCTGTCCCAACACCTAGATCTAGTCTCTCATTGGTTGCCCCTCTTCCCGTTCATCCTCAGGACAAATTGCAACCTGTACAGAACAGGAGGTTAAAGGTGCTGATTCTCCAAGAAGGGAGATTGCTAGTAAAGTAGCTGGAATGGCGAACCCGAGCACAAGGAGATGAGAAATGAGGTGCGTTTTAGAAACCTTTCCCGATCACACGGTGTACCATCTTCTGGGATTCTCATGCATGTTTTCGATGTAGGAAGATGCCCTTGAACCTGGAGATTTGGGACCCATGGGATGGGTACCACGCAGTATTACTTTAAAGGGTCTGAGTTTGCTCACCCAACCTCACCCAACCTCTCAGCCCCAAGAGTGTCCACCCTTATGTCTCATCCAGGTGTGGGTCTAGATATGGTCAATCCAGGTTGCATCACAGCCCCTGAACGAATTTTGTAAGAATTTCTCTCTCTTTCACTGTCTTTGTTTTACGGTTTTTTAATAGTAATTTATTTTTATAATGGGGTTTAGCTGCTTTTCACGGCTGTGTTTATGCGGCTTTACACCCACTTGGCTCACTTCCAGAGAGATATCAATACATAGGTTTTACGATTATTACTAGTCAGATATATTCTTGTGCGGTGAATAGGGGGTGTTGAGTCCAGTTCACTGAGCAAGGAGCAGGCCTTGTCTATTACATATTGGGTGTATGGAACGGTATCTGAGCGAATTTGAAACCCTTGTTTTATGCATCACCCCACCTCACCTTTCCCGTTAAGCAGCCATAGTGTGTTTTCTAAACGTGTGAATCTGTTCCCTTTGTAATTCAGTTCAAGTGTAGCGGTTTTTACATTCCCTCTATAAGTGATAGCTTATGATAAGTGTCTTTTTCTGTGTGACTTAGTTCACTTAGAATCGTCATAACTAAATCCACTCATCTTGCTTCTACTAGCCTTATGACATTGATTTCATGTCTGAGAGATATTCCTTTGTACATAAGGACCACAACTTCTTTATCCATTTTTCTCTTTCCTGGGATATTTAAGGTGTCATGAAGTGGAGGTTCTTGTCAACATAGCAGCCCTAAACATTGGGGTGCCTGTGTCTTGCTGATTTTTAGTTTTCCCAATTTATACGCCCATGAGTGCACGTTCCCTATGCTCCCTAAGCTGTTTTTTCGATGTTTCAGGACACACCGTACACTTCTCCAGAGTGGCTGTTGGCAATTTACATCCCGCCCATCAGCGTAGCAAGGCTGCCATTTCTCCATGGCCTGTCCTGCATTTCTGGTTTTGACACTTTTTGCAGCATGGCCCTTTTGACCGATGGGAAGCGAGACTTCTTTGTAGCGCTGATTTGACTTTCCAGGTTGCTTGGTTGGCCAAAAAGGGCGTATGCGTTTTTTCCTGAATATATTCAGGAAAAAACGCATACGCCCTTTTTGGCCAAGGGCATCACTGTCGACGTTTTGCCACTTTTCATGTGCTTTAAAGGCGATTCGAATCTACCTCCTGAAACATGTTTCCTGCAATTCTGCCTTGCTTTCAAATCCTCTTCGTTGCCTTCCCTCAATATATTTGTGGACAAGAGTTACCATTTATAACTCTGCGGGTTTGTGAATGGCAGTGCCCCTGAGCTCCATTTTTCAACTGTCTTTTTTGGGAGCTGGCCGCAAAAGCACGGGATTGCCTCAGGCCCTATTCAGGTTCCGGGGGGCAGGCTGAGCCTGTGGTTAATTCTTCTTCCTGATTGGAAAATAGAGTGACCTGTGCCTGTCCCAACACCTAGATCTAGTCTCTCATTGGTTGCCCCTCTTCCCGTTCATCCTCAGGACAAATTGCAACCTGTAGGGAACAGGAGCTTAAAGGTGCTGATTCTCCAAGTAGAGAGATTGCTAGTAAAGTAGCTGGAAAGGCGAACCCGAGTACAAGGAGATGAGAAATTGGGTGCGTTTTAGAAACCTTTCAAAATCACACGGTGTACCTTATTCTGGGTTTCTCATGCATGTTTTCGATGTAGGAAGATGCCCTTGAACCTGGAGATTTGGGACCCATGGGATGGGTACCACGCAGTATTACTTTAAAGGTTCTGCGTTTGCTCACCCAACCTCACCCAACCTCTCAGCCCCAAGAGTATCCACCCTTATGTCTCATCCAGCTGTGGGTCTAGATATGGTCAATCCAGGTTGCAACAAAGCCCCTGAACGAATTATGTAAGAATTTCTCTCTCTTTCACTGTCTTTCTTTTACGGGTTTTTAAAAGTAATTTATTTTTATTATGGGGTTTAGCTGCCTTTCACGGCTGTGTTTATGCGGCTTTACACCCACTTGGCTCACTTCCAGAGAGATATCAATACATAGGTTGTACGATTATTACTAGTCAGATATATTCTTGTGCGGTGAATAGGGGGTGTTGATTCCAGTTCACTGAGCAAGGAGTAGGCCTTGTCTATTACATATTGGGTGTATGGAACGGTATCTGAGCGAATTTGAAACCCTTGTTTTATGCATCACCCCACCTCACCTTTCCCGTTAAGCAGCCATAGTGTGTTTTCTAAACGTTTGACTCTGTTCCCTTTGTAATTCAGTTCAAGTGTAGCGGTTTTTACATTCCCTCTATAAGTGATAGCTTATGATAAGTGTCTTTTTCTGTGTGACTTAGTTCACTTAGAATCGTCATACCTAAATCCACTCATCTTGCTTCTACTAGCCTTATGACATTGATTTCATGTCTGAGTGATATTCCTTTGTACATAAGGACCACAACTTCTTTATCCATTTTTCTCTTTCCTGGGATATTTAAGGTGTCATGAAGTGGAGGTTCTTGTCAACATAGCAGCCCTAAACATTGGGGTGCCTGTGTCTTGCTGATTTTTAGTTTTCCCAATTTATACGCCCATGAGTGCACGTGCCCTATGCTCCCTAAGCTGTTTTTTCGATGTTTCAGGACACACCGTACACTTCTCCAGAGTGGCTGTTGGCAATTTACATCCCTCCCATCAGCGTAGCAAGGCTGCCATTTCTCCATGGCCTGTCCTGCATTTCTGGTTTTGAAAATTTTTGCAGCATGGCCCTTTTGACCGATGGGAAGCAAGAATTCTTGGTAGCGCTGATTTGCCTTTCCAGGTTGCTTGGTTGGCCAAAAAGGGCGTATGCGTTGTTTCCTGAATATATTCAGGAAACAACGCATACGCCCTTTTTGGCCAAGGTCATCATTGTCGACGTTTTGCCACCTTTCATGTGCTTTAAAGGCGATTCGAATCTACCTCCTGAAACCTGTTTCCTGCAATTCTGCCTTGCTTTCAAATCCTCTTCGTTGCCTTCCCTCAATATATTTGTGGACGAGAGTTATCATTTATAACTCAGCAGGTTTGTGAATTGCAGTGCCCCTGAGCTCCATTTTTCAACTGTCTTTTTTGGGAGCTGGCCGCAAAAGCACGGGATTGCCTCAGGCCCTATTCTGGTTCCCGGCGGCAGGCTGAACCTGTGTTTAATTCTTCTTCCTATTGGGAAAAAAGAGTGACCTGTGCCTGTCCCAACACCTAGATCTAGTCTCTCATTGGTTGCCCCTCTTCCCGTTCATCCTCAGGACAAATTGCAACCTGTAGGGAACAGGAGCTTAAAGGTGCTGATTCTCCAAGTAGGGAGATTGCTAGTAAAGTAGCTGGAAAGGCGAACCCCAGCACAAGGAGATGAGAAATGTGGTTCATTTTGGAAACCTTTCAAAATCACACGGTGTACCATCTTCTGGGTTTCTCATGCATGTTTTCGATGTAGGAAGATGCCCTTGAACCTGGAGATTTGGGACCCATGGGATGGGTACCACGCAGTATTACTTTAAAGGGTCTGCGTTTGCTCACCCAACCTCACCAAACCTCTCAGCCCCAAGAGTGTCCACCCTTATGTCTCATCCAGCTGTGGGTCTAGATATGGTCAATCCAGTTTGCATCACAGCCCCTGAACGAATTTTGTAAAATTTCTCTCTCTTTCACTGTCTTTGTTTTACGGGTTTTTAAAAGTAATTTATTTTTATAATGGGGTTTAGCTGCTTTTCACGGCTGTGTTTAAGCGGCTTTACACCCACTTGACTCACTTCCAGACACGTATCAATACATAGGTTTTAAGATTCTTACTAGTCACGTATATTCTTGTGCGGTGAATAGGGGGTGTTGTGTCCAGTTCACTGAGCAAGGAGTAGGTCTTTTTTATTACATATTGTGTGTATGGAACGGTATCTGAGCGAATTTGAAACCCTTGTTTTATGCATCACTCCACCTCACCTTTCCCGTTAAGCAGCCATAGTGTGTTTTCTAAACGTGTGACTCTGTTCTGTTTTGTAATTCAGTTCAAGTGTAGCGGTTTTTACATTCCCTCTATAAGTGATACCTTATGATAAGTGTCTTTTTCTGTGTGACTTATTTCACTTGGAATCGTCGTACCTAAATCCACTCATCTTGCTTCTCCTAGCCTTATGACATTGATTTCATGTCTGAGTGATATTCCATTGTACATAAGGACCACAACTTCTTTATCCATTTTTCTCTTTCCTGGGATATTTAAGGTGTCATGAACTGGAGGTTCTTGTCAACAGAGCAGCCCTAAACTTTGGGGTGCCTGTGTCTTGCTGATTTTTAGTTTTCCCAATTTATACGCCCATGAGTGGACGTGCCCTATGCTCCCTAAGCTGTGTTTTTTCGATGTTTCAGGACACACCGTACACTTCTCCAGAGTGGCTGTTGGCAATTAACATCCCGCCTATCAGCGTAGCAAGGCTGCCATTTCTCCATGGCCTGTCCTGCATTTCTGGTTTTGACACTTTTTTAGCATGGCCCTTTTGACCGATGGGAAGCGAGACTTCTTTGTAGCGCTGATTTGCCTTTCCAGGTTGCTTGGTTGGCCAAAAAGGGCGTATGCGTTTTTTCCTGAATATATTCAGGAAAAAACGCATACGCCCTTTTTGTCCAAGGGCATCATTGTCGACGTTTTGCCGCTTTTCATGTGCTTTAAAGGCAATTCGAATCTACCTCCTGAAATCTGTTTCCTGCAATTCTGCCTTGCTTTCAAATCCTCTTCGTTGCCTTCCCTCAATATATTTTTGGACGAGACTTATCATTTATAACTCTGCGGGTTTGTGAATTGCAGTGTCCCTGAGCTCCATTTTTCAACTCGCTTTTTTGGGAGCTGGCCGCAAAAGCGCAGTATTGCCTCAGGCGCTATTGTGCTTCTGGGCAGCAGGCTGAGCCTGTGGTTAATTCTTCTTCCTGATGGGAAAATAGAGTGACCTGTGCCTGTCCCAACACCTAGATATAGTCTTTCATTGGTTGCCCCTCTTCCCGTTCATCCTCAGGACAATTTGCAACCTGTATGGATCAGGAGCTTAAAGGTGCTGATTCTGCAAGTAGGGAGATTGCTAGTAAAGTAGCTGGAAAGGCGAACCCGAGCACAAGGAGGTGAGAAATGGGGTGCGTTTTAGAAACCTTTCAAAATCACACGGTGTACCATCTTCTGAGTTTCTCATGCATGTTTTCGATGTAGGAAGATGCCCTTGAACCTGGAGATTTGGGACCCATGGGATGGGTACCACGCAGTATTACTTTAAAGGGTCTGCGTTTGCTCACCCAACCTCACCCAACCTGTCAGCCCCAAGAGTGTCCAACCTTATGTCTCATCCAGCTGTGGGTCTAGATATGGTCAATCCAGGTTGCATCACAGCCCCTGAACGAATTTTGGAAGAATTTCTCTCTGTTTCACTGTCTTTGTTTTACGGGTTTTTAAAAGTAATTTATTTTTATAATGGGGTTTAGCTGCTTTTCACGGCTGTGTTTAAGCGGCTTTACACCCACTTGACTCACTTCCAGACACGTATCAATACATAGGTTTTAAGATTCTTACTAGTCACGTATATTCTTGTGCGGTGAATAGGGGGTGTTGTGTCCAGTTCACTGAGCAAGGAGTAGGTCTTGTCTATTACATATTGGGTGTATGGAACGGTATCTGAGCGAATTTGAAACCCTTGTTTTATGCATCACCCCACCTCACCTTTCCCGTTAAGCAGCCATAGTGTGTTTTCTAAACGTGTGACTCTGTTCTGTTTTGTAATTCAGTTCAAGTGTAGCGGTTTTTACATTCCCTCTATAAGTGATACCTTATGATAAGTGTCTTTTTCTGTGTGACTTATTTCACTTGCAATCGTCGTACCTAAATCCACTCATCTTGCTTCTACTAGCCTTATGACATTGATTTCATGTCTGAGTGATATTCCATTGTACATAAGGACCACAACTTCTTTATCCATTTTTCTCTTTCCTGGGATATTTAAGGTGTCATGAACTGGAGGTTCTTGTCAGCAGAGCAGCCCTAAACTTTGGGGTGCCTGTGTCTTGCTGATTTTTAGTTTTCCCAATTTATACGCCCATGAGTGGACGTGCCCTATGCTCCCTAAGCTGTGTTTTTTCGATGTTTCAGGACACACCGTACACTTCTCCAGAGTGGCTGTTGGCAATTAACATCCCGCCTATCAGCGTAGCAAGGCTGCCATTTCTCCATGGCCTGTCCTGCATTTCTGGTTTTGACACTTTTTTAGCATGGCCCTTTTGACCGATGGGAAGCGAGACTTCTTTGTAGCCCTGATTTGCATTTCCAGGTTGCTTGGTTGGCCAAAAAGGGCGTATGCGTTTTTTCCTGAATATATTCAGGAAAAAACGCATACGCCCTTTTTGGCCAAGGGCATCATTGTCGACCTTTTGCCGCTTTTCATGTGCTTTAAAGGCAATTCGAATCTACCTCCTGAAATCTGTTTCCTGCAATTCTGCCTTGCTTTCAAATCCTCTTCGTTGCCTTCCCTCAATATATTTTTGGACGAGACTTATCATTTATAACTCTGCGGGTTTGTGAATTGCAGTGTCCCTGAGCTCCATTTTTCAACTCGCTTTTTTGGGAGCTGGCCGCAAAAGCGCAGTATTGCCTCAGGCGCTATTGTGCTTCTGGGCAGCAGGCTGAGCCTGTGGTTAATTCTTCTTCCTGATGGGAAAATAGAGTGAGCTGTGCCTGTCCCAACACCTATATCTAGTCTCTCATTGGTTGCCCCTCTTCCCGTTCATCCTCAGGACAAATTGCAACCTGTATGGATCAGGAGCTTAAAGGTGCTGATTCTGCAAGTAGGGAGATTGCTAGTAAAGTAGCTGGAAAGGCGAACCCGAGCACAAGGAGGTGAGAAATGGGGTGCGTTTTAGAAACCTTTCAAAATCACACGGTGTACCATCTTCTGAGTTTCTCATGCATGTTTTCGATGTAGGAAGATGCCCTTGAACCTGGAGATTTGGGACCCATGGGATGGGTACCACGCAGTATTACTTTAAAGGGTCTGCGTTTGCTCACCCAACCTCACCCAACCTGTCAGCCCCAAGAGTGTCCAACCTTATGTCTCATCCAGCTGTGGGTCTAGATATGGTCAATCCAGGTTGCATCACAGCCCCTGAACGAATTTTGTAAGAATTTCTCTCTCTTTCACTGTCTTTGTTTTACGGGTTTTTAAAAGTAATTTATTTTTATAATGGGGTTTAGCTGCTTTTCACGGCTGTGTTTATGCGGCTTTACACCCACTTGACTCACTTCCAGAGAGATATCAATACATAGGTTTTACGATTATTACTAGTCAGATATATTCTTGTGCGGTGAATAGGGGGTGTTGAGTCCAGTTCACTGAGCAAGGAGTAGGCCTTGTCTATTACATATTGGGTGTATGGAACGGTATCTGAGCGAATTTGAAACCCTTGTTTTATGCATCACCCCACCTCACCTTTCCCGTTAAGCAGCCATAGTGTGTTTTCTAAACGTGTGACTCTGTTCCCTTTGTAATTCAGTTCAAGTGTAGCGGTTTTTACATTCCCTCTATAAGTGATAGCTTATGATAAGTGTCTTTTTCTGTGTGACTTAGTTCACTTAGAATCGTCATACCTAAATCCACTCATCTTGCTTCTACTAGCCTTATGACATTGATTTCATGTCTGAGTGATATTCCTTTGTACATAAGGACCACAACTTCTTTATCCATTTTTCTCTTTCCTGGGATATTTAAGGTGTCATGAAGTGGAGGTTCTTGTCAACATAGCAGCCCTAAACATTGGGGTGCCTGTGTCTTGCTGATTTTTAGTTTTCCCAATTTATACGCCCATGAGTGCACTTGCCCTATGCTCCCTAAGCTGTTTTTTCGATGTTTCAGGACACACCGTACACTTCTCCAGAGTGGCTGTTGGCAATTTACATCCCGCCCATCAGCGTAGCAAGGCTGCCATTTCTCCATGGCCTGTCCTGCATTTCTGGTTTTGACACTTTTTGCAGCATGGCCCTTTTGACCGATAGGAAGCGAGACTTCTTTGTAGCGCTGATTTGCCTTCCCAGGTTGCTTGGTTGGCCAAAAAGGACGTATCCGTTTTTTCCTGAATATATTCAGGAAAAAACGCATACGCCCTTTTTGGCCAAGGGCATCACTGTCGACGTTTTGCCACTTTTCATGTGCTTTAAAGGCGATTCGAATCTACCTCCTGAAACATGTTTCCTGCAAATCTGCCTTGCTTTCAAATCCTCTTCGTTGCCTTCCCTCAATATATTTGTTGACGAGAGTTACCATTTATAACTCTGCGGGTTTGTGAATGGCAGTGCCCCTGAGCTCCATTTTTCAACTGTCTTTTTTGAGAGCTGGCCGCAAAAGCACGGGATTGCCTCAGGCCCTATTCAGGTTCCGGGGGGCAGGCTGAGCCTGTGGTTAATTCTTCTTCCCGATGGGAAAATAGAGTGACCTGTGCCTGTCCCAACACCTAGATCTAGTCTCTCATTGGTTGCCCCTCTTCCCGTTCATCCTCAGGACAAATTGCAACCTGTACAGAACAGGAGGTTAAAGGTGCTGATTCTCCAAGTAGGGAGATTGCTAGTAAAGTACCTGGAATGGCGAACCCGAGCACAAGGAGATGAGAAATGAGGTGCGTTTTAGAAACCTTTCAAAATCACACGGTGTACCTTATTCTGGGTTTCTCATGCATGTTTTCGATGTAGGAAGATTCCCTTGAACCTGGAGATTTGGGACCCATGGGATGGGTACCACGCAGTATTACTTTAAAGGTTCTGCGTTTGCTCACCCAACCTCACCCAACCTCTCAGCCCCAAGAGTGTCCACCCTTATGTCTCATCCAGCTGTGGGTCTAGATATGGTCAATCCAGGTTGCATCAAAGCCCCTGAACGAATTATGTAAGAATTTGTCTCTCTTTCACTGTCTTTCTTTTACGGGTTTTTAAAAGTAATTTATTTTTATAATGGGGTTTAGCTGCCTTTCACGGCTGTGTTTATGCGGCTTTACACCCACTTGACTCACTTCCAGAGAGATATCAATACATAGGTTTTACGCTTCTTACTAGTCAGACATATTATTGTGCGGTGAATAGGGGGTGTTGAGTCCAGTTCACTGAGCAAGGAGTTGGTCTTGTCTATTACATATTGGGTGTATGGAACGGTATCTGAGTGAATTTGAAACCCTTGTTTTATGCATCACCCCAACTCACCTTTCCCGTTAAGCAGCCATAGTGTGTTTTCTAAACGTGTGACTCTGTTCTGTTTTGTAATTCAGTTCAAGTGTAGCGGTTTTTACATTCCCTCTCTAAGTGATAGCTTATGATAAGTGTCTTTTTCTGTGTGACTTATTTCACTTAGAATCGTCGTTCCTAAATCCACTCATCTTGCTTCTACTAGCCTTATGACATTGATTTCATGTCTGAGTGATATTCCATTGTACATAAGGACCACAACTTCTTTATCCATTTTTCTCTTTCCTGGGGTATTTACGGTGTCATGAAGTGGAGGTTCTTGTCAACAGAGCTGCCCTAAACTTTGGGGTGCCTGTGTCTTGCTGATTTTTAGTTTTCCCAATTTATACGCCCATGAGTGGACGTGCCCTATGCTCCCTAAGCTGTGTTTTTTTGATGTTTCAGGACACACCGTACACTTCTCCAGAGTGGCTGTTGGCAATTTACATCCCTCCCATCAGCGTAGCAAGGCTGCCATTTCTCCATGGCCTGTCCTGCATTTCTGGTTTTGAAAATTTTTGCAGCATGGCCCTTTTGACCGATGGGAAGCGAGAATTCTTGGTAGCGCTGATTTGCCTTTCCAGGTTGCTTGGTTGGCCAAAAAGGGCGTATGCGTTTTTTCCTGAATATATTCAGGAAACAACGCATACGCCCTTTTTGGCCAAGGTCATCATTGTCGACGTTTTGCCACCTTTCATGTGCTTTAAAGGCGATTCGAATCTACCTCCTGAAACCTGTTTCCTGCAATTCTGCCTTGCTTTCAAATCCTCTTCGTTGCCTTCCCTCAATATATTTGTGGACGAGAGTTATCATTTATAACTCAGCAGGTTTGTGAATTGCAGTGCCCCTGAGCTCCATTTTTCAACTGTCTTTTTTGGGAGCTGGCCGCAAAAGCACGGGATTGCCTCAGGCCCTATTCTGGTTCCCGGCGGCAGGCTGAACCTGTGTTTAATTCTTCTTCCTGATGGGAAAATAGAGTGACCTGTGCCTGTCCCAACACCTAGATCTAGTCTCTCATTGGTTGCCCGTCTTCCCGTTCATCCTCAGGACAAATTGCAACCTGTAGGGAACAGGAGCTTAAAGGTGCTGATTCTCCAAGTAGGGAGATTGCTAGTAAAGTAGCTGGAAAGGCGAACCCCAGCACAAGGAGATGAGAAATGTGGTTCATTTTGGAAACCTTTCAAAATCACACGGTGTACCATCTTCTGGGTTTCTCATGCATGTTTTCGATGTAGGAAGATGCCCTTGAACCTGGAGATTTGGGACCCATGGGATGGGTACCACGCAGTATTACTTTAAAGGGTCTGCGTTTGCTCACCCAACCTCACCAAAACTCTCAGCCCCAACAGTGTCCACCCTTATGTCTCATCCAGCTGTGGGTCTAGATATGGTCAATCCAGGTTGCATCACAGCCCCTGAACGAATTTTGTAAGAATTTCTCTCTCTTTCACTGTCTTTGTTTTACGGGTTTTTAAAAGTAATTTATTTTTATAATGGGGTTTAGCTGCTTTTCACGGCTGTGTTTAAGCGGCTTTACACCCACTTGACTCACTTCCAGAGAGATATCAATACATAGGTTTTACGATTATTACTAGTCACGTATATTCTTGTGCGGTGAATAGGGGGTGTTGTGTCCAGTTCACTGAGCAAGGAGTAGGTCTTGTCTATTACATATTGGGTGTATGGAACGGTATCTGAGCGAATTTGAAACCCTTGTTTTATGCATCACCCCACCTCACCTTTCCCGTTAAGCAGCCATAGTGTGTTTTCTAAACGTGTGACTCTGTTCTGTTTTGTAATTCAGTTCAAGTGTAGCGGTTTTTACATTCCCTCTATAAGTGATACCTTATGATAAGTGTCTTTTTCTGTGTGACTTATTTCTCTTGGAATCGTCGTACCTAAATCCACTCATCTTGCTTCTCCTATCCTTATGACATTGATTTCATGTCTGAGTGATATTCCATTGTACATAAGGACCACAACTTCTTTATCCATTTTTCTCTTTCCTGGGATATTTAAGGTGTCATGAACTGGAGGTTCTTGTCAACAGAGCAGCCCTAAACTTTGGGGTGCCTGTGTCTTGCTGATTTTTAGTTTTCCCAATTTATACGCCCATGAGTGGACGTGCCCTATGCTCCCTAAGCTGTGTTTTTTCGATGTTTCAGGACACACCGTACACTTCTCCAGAGTGGCTGTTGGCAATTAACATCCCGCCTATCAGCGTAGCAAGGCTGCCATTTCTCCATGGCCTGTCCTGCATTTCTGGTTTTGACACTTTTTTAGCATGGCCCTTTTGACCGATGGGAAGCGAGACTTCTTTGTAGCGCTGATTTGCCTTTCCAGGTTGCTTGGTTGGCCAAAAAGGGCGTATGCGTTTTTTCCTGAATATATTCAGGAAAAAACGCATACGCCCTTTTTGGCCAAGGGCATCATTGTCGACCTTTTGCCGCTTTTCATGTGCTTTAAAGGCAATTCGAATCTACCTCCTGAAATCTGTTTCCTGCAATTCTGCCTTGCTTTCAAATCCTCTTCGTTGCCTTCCCTCAATATATTTTTGGACGAGACTTATCATTTATAACTCTGCGGGTTTGTGAATTGCAGTGTCCCTGAGCTCCATTTTTCAACTCGCTTTTTTGGGAGCTGGCCGCAAAAGCGCAGTATTGCCTCAGGCGCTATTGTGCTTCTGGGCAGCAGGCTGAGCCTGTGGTTAATTCTTCTTCCTGATGGGAAAATAGAGTGAGCTGTGCCTGTCCCAACACCTATATCTAGTCTCTCATTGGTTGCCCCTCTTCCCGTTCATCCTCAGGACAAATTGCAACCTGTATGGATCAGGAGCTTAAAGGTGCTGATTCTGCAAGTAGGGAGATTGCTAGTAAAGTAGCTGGAAAGGCGAACCCGAGCACAAGGAGGTGAGAAATGGGGTGCGTTTTAGAAACCTTTCAAAATCACACGGTGTACCATCTTCTGAGTTTCTCATGCATATTTTCGATGTAGGAAGATGCCCTTGAACCTGGAGATTTGGGACCCATGGGATGGGTACCACGCAGTATTACTTTAAAGGGTCTGCGTTTGCTCACCCAACCTCACCCAACCTGTCAGCCCCAAGATTGTCCAACCTTATGTCTCATCCAGCTGTGGGTCTAGATATGGTCAATCCAGGTTGCATCACAGCCCCTGAACGAATTTTGTAAGAATTTCTCTCTCTTTCACTGTCTTTGTTTTACGGGTTTTTAAAAGTAATTTATTTTTATAATGGGGTTTAGCTGCTTTTCACGGCTGTGTTTATGCGGCTTTACACCCACTTGACTCACTTCCAGAGAGATATCAATACATAGGTTTTACGATTATTACTAGTCAGATATATTCTTGTGCGGTGAATAGGGGGTGTTGAGTCCAGTTCACTGAGCAAGGAGTAGGCCTTGTCTATTACATATTGGGTGTATGGAACGGTATCTGAGCGAATTTGAAACCCTTGTTTTATGCATCACCCCACCTCACCTTTCCCGTTAAGCAGCCATAGTGTGTTTTCTAAACGTGTGACTCTGTTCCCTTTGTAATTCAGTTCAAGTGTAGCGGTTTTTACATTCCCTCTATAAGTGATAGCTTATGATAAGTGTCTTTTTCTGTGTGACTTAGTTCACTTAGAATCGTCATACCTAAATCCACTCATCTTGCTTCTACTAGCCTTATGACATTGATTTCATGTCGGAGTGATATTCCTTTGTACATAAGGACCACAACTTCTTTATCCATTTTTCTCTTTCCTGGGATATTTAAGGTGTCATGAAGTGGAGGTTCTTGTCAACATAGCAGCCCTAAACATTGGGGTGCCTGTGTCTTGCTGATTTTTAGTTTTCCCAATTTATACGCCCATGAGTGCACTTGCCCTATGCTCCCTAAGCTGTTTTTTCGATGTTTCAGGACACACCGTACACTTCTCCAGAGTGGCTGTTGGCAATTTACATCCCGCCCATCAGCGTAGCAAGGCTGCCATTTCTCCATGGCCTGTCCTGCATTTCTGGTTTTGAAACTTTTTGCAGCATGGCCCTTTTGACCGATGGGAAGCGAGACTTCATTGTAGCGCTGATTTGCCTTTCCAGGTTGCTTGGTTGGCCAAAAAGGGCGTATCCGTTTTTTCCTGAATATATTCAGGAAAAAACGCATACGCCCTTTTTGGCCAAGGGCATCACTGTCGACGTTTTGCCACTTTTCATGTGCTTTAAAGGCGATTCGAATCTACCTCCTGAAACATGTTTCCTGCAATTCTGCCTTGCTTTCAAATCCTCTTCGTTGCCTTCCCTCAATATATTTGTTGACGAGAGTTACCATTTATAACTCTGCGGGTTTGTGAATGGCAGTGCCCCTGAGCTCCATTTTTCAACTGTCTTTTTTGAGAGCTGGCCGCAAAAGCACGGGATTGCCTCAGGCCCTATTCAGGTTCCGGGGGGCAGGCTGAGCCTGTGGTTAATTCTTCTTCCCGATGGGAAAATAGAGTGACCTGTGCCTGTCCCAACACCTAGATCTAGTCTCTCATTGGTTGCCCTTCTTCCCGTTCATCCTCAGGACAAATTGCAACCTGTACAGAACAGGAGGTTAAAGGTGCTGATTCTCCAAGTAGGGAGATTGCTAGTAAAGTACCTGGAATGGCGAACCCGAGCACAAGGAGATGAGAAATGAGGTGCGTTTTAGAAACCTTTCAAAATCACACGGTGTACCTTATTCTGGGTTTCTCATGCATGTTTTCGATGTAGGAAGATGCCCTTGAACCTGGAGATTTGGGACCCATGGGATGGGTACCACGCAGTATTACTTTAAAGGTTCTGCGTTTGCTCACCCAACCTCACCCAACCTCTCAGCCCCAAGAGTGTCCACCCTTATGTCTCATCCAGCTGTGGGTCTAGATATGGTCAATCCAGGTTGCATCAAAGCCCCTGAACGATTTATGTAAGAATTTCTCTCTCTTTCACTGTCTTTCTTTTACGGGTTTTTAAAAGTAATTTATTTTTATAATGGGGTTTAGCTGCCTTTCATGGCTGTGTTTATGCGGCTTTACACCCACTTGACTCACTTCCAGAGAGATATCAATACATAGGTTTTACGCTTCTTACTAGTCAGACATATTATTGTGCGGTGAATAGGGGGTGTTGAGTCCAGTTCACTGAGCAAGGAGTTGGTCTTGTCTATTACATATTGGGTGTATGGAACGGTATCTGAGTGAATTTGAAACCCTTGTTTTATGCATCACCCCAACTCACCTTTCCCGTTAAGCAGCCATAGTGTGATTTCTAAACGTGTGACTCTGTTCTGTTTTGTAATTCAGTTCAAGTGTAGCGGTTTTTACATTCCCTCTCTAAGTGATAGCTTATGATAAGTGTCTTTTGCTGTGTGACTTATTTCACTTAGAATCGTCGTTCCTAAATCCACTCATCTTGCTTCTACTAGCCTTATGACATTGATTTCATGTCTGAGTGATATTCCATTGTACATAAGGACCACAACTTCTTTATCCATTTTTCTCTTTCCTGGGGTATTTACGGTGTCATGAAGTGGAGGTTCTTGTCAACAGAGCTGCCCTAAACTTTGGGGTGCCTGTGTCTTGCTGATTTTTAGTTTTCCCAATTTATACGCCCATGAGTGGACGTGCCCTATGCTCCCTAAGCTGTGTTTTTTTGATGTTTCAGGACACACCGTACACTTCTCCAGAGTGGCTGTTGGCAATTTACATCCCTCCCATCAGCGTAGCAAGGCTGCCATTTCTCCATGGCCTGTCCTGCATTTCTGGTTTTGAAAATTTTTGCAGCATGGCCCTTTTGACCGATGGGAAGCGAGAATTCTTGGTAGCGCTGATTTGCCTTTCCAGGTTGCTTGGTTGGCCAAAAAGGGCGTATGCGTTTTTTCCTGAATATATTCAGGAAACAACTCATACGCCCTTTTTGGCCAAGGTCATCATTGTCGACGTTTTGCCACCTTTCATGTGCTTTAAAGGCGATTCGAATCTACCTCCTGAAACCTGTTTCCTGCAATTCTGCCTTGCTTTCAAATCCTCTTCGTTGCCTTCCCTCAATATATTTGTGGACGAGAGTTATCATTTATAACTCAGCAGGTTTGTGAATTGCAGTGCCCCTGAGCTCCATTTTTCAACTGTCTTGTTTGGGAGCTGGCCGCAAAAGCACGGGATTGCCTCAGGCCCTATTCTGGTTCCCGGCGGCAGGCTGAACCTGTGTTTAATTCTTCTTCCTGATGGGAAAATAGAGTGACCTGTGCCTGTCCCAACACCTAGATCTAGTCTCTCATTGGTTGCCCGTCTTCCCGTTCATCCTCAGGACAAATTGCAACCTGTAGGGAACAGGAGCTTAAAGGTGCTGATTCTCCAAATAGGGAGATTGCTAGTAAAGTAGCTGGAAAGGCGAACCCCAGCACAAGGAGATGAGAAATGTGGTTCATTTTGGAAACCTTTCAAAATCACACGGTGTACCATCTTCTGGGTTTCTCATGCATGTTTTCGATGTAGGAAGATGCCCTTGAACCTGGAGATTTGGGACCCATGGGATGGGTACCACGCAGTATTACTTTAAAGGGTCTGCGTTTGCTCACCCAACATCACCAAACCTCTCAGCCCCAACAGTGTCCACCCTTATGTCTCATCCAGCTGTGGGTCTAGATATGGTCAATCCAGGTTGCATCACAGCCCCTGAACGAATTTTGTAAGAATTTCTCTCTCTTTCACTGTCTTTGTTTTACGGGTTTTTAAAAGTAATTTATTTTTATAATGGGGTTTAGCTGCTTTTCACGGCTGTGTTTAAGCGGCTTTACACCCACTTGACTCACTTCCAGACACGTATCAATACATAGGTTTTAAGATTCTTACTAGTCACGTATATTCTTGTGCGGTGAATAGGGGGTGTTGTGTCCAGTTCACTGAGCAAGGAGTAGGTCTTGTCTATTACATATTGGGTGTATGGAACGGTATCTGAGCGAATTTGAAACCCTTGTTTTATGCATCACCCCACCTCACCTTTCCCGTTAAGCAGCCATAGTGTGTTTTCTAAACGTGTGACTCTGTTCTGTTTTGTAATTCAGTTCAAGTGTAGCGGTTTTTACATTCCCTCTATAAGTGATACCTTATGATAAGTGTCTTTTTCTGTGTGACTTATTTCACTTGGAATCGTCGTACCTAAATCCACTCATCTTGCTTCTCCTATCCTTATGACATTGATTTCATGTCTGAGTGATATTCCATTGTACATAAGGACCACAAATTCTTTATCCATTTTTCTCTTTCCTGGGATATTTAAGGTGTCATGAACTGGAGGTTCTTGTCAACAGAGCAGCCCTAAACTTTGGGGTGCCTGTGTCTTGCTGATTTTTAGTTTTCCCAATTTATACGCCCATGAGTGGACGTGCCCTATGCTCCCTAAGCTGTGTTTTTTCGATGTTTCAGGACACACCGTACACCTCTCCAGAGTGGTTGTTGGCAATTAACATCCCGCCTATCAGCGTAGCAAGTCTGCCATTTCTCCATGGCCTGTCCTGCATTTCTGGTTTTGACACTTTTTGCAGCATGGCCCTTTTGACCGATGGGAAGCGAGACTTCTTTGTAGCGCTGATTTGCCTTTCCAGGGTGCTTGGTTGGCCAAAAAGGGCGTATGCGTTTTTTCCTGAATATATTCAGGAAAAAACGCATATGCACTTTTTGGCCAAGGGCATCATTGTCGACCTTTTGCCGCTTTTCATGTGCTTTAAAGGCAATTCGAATCTACCTCCTGAAATCTGTTTCCTGCAATTCTGCCTTGCTTTCAAATCCTCTTCGTTCCATTCCCTCAATATATCTGTGGATGAGAGTTATCATTTATAACTCTGCGGGTTTGTGAATTGCAGTGTCCCTGAGCTCCATTTTTCAACTCGCTTTTTTGGGAGCTGGCCGCAAAAGCGCAGTATTGCCTCAGGCGCTATTGTGCTTCTGGGCGGCAGGCTGAGCCTGTGGTTAATTCTTCTTCCTGATGGGAAAATAAAGTAACCTGTGCCTGTCCCAACACCTAGATCTAGTCTCTCATTGGTTGCCCCTCTTCCCGTTCATCCTCAGGACAAATTGCAACCTGTATGGATCAGGAGCTTAAAGGTGCTGATTCTGCAAGTAGGGAGATTGCTAGTAAAGTAGCTGGAAAGGCGAACCCGAGCACAAGGAGGTGAGAAATGGGGTGCGTTTTAGAAACCTTTCAAAATCACACGGTGTACCATCTTCTGAGTTTCTCATGCATGTTTTCGATGTAGGAAGATGCCCTTGAACCTGGAGATTTGGGACCCATGGGATGGGTACCACGCAGTATTACTTTAAAGGGTCTGCGTTTGCTCACCCAACCTCACCCAACCTGTCAGCCCCAAGAGTGTCCAACCTTATGTCTCATCCAGCTGTGGGTCTAGATATGGTCAATCCAGGTTGCATCACAGCCCCTGAACGAATTTTGTAAGAATTTCTCTCTCTTTCACTGTCTTTGTTTTACAGGTTTTTAAAAGTAATTTATTTTTATAATGGGGTTTAGCTGCTTTTCACGGCTGTGTTTATGCGGCTTTACACCCACTTGAATCACTTCCAGAGAGATATCAATACATAGGTTTTACGATTATTACTAGTCAGATATATTCTTGTGCGGTGAATAGGGGGTGTTGAGTCCAGTTCACTGAGCAAGGAGTAGGCCTTGTCTATTACATATTGGGTGTATGGAACGGTATCTGAGCGAATTTGAAACCCTTGTTTTATGCATCACCCCACCTCACCTTTCCCGTTAAGCAGCCATAGTGTGTTTTCTAAACGTGTGACTCTGTTCCCTTTGTAATTCAGTTCAAGTGTAGCGGTTTTTACATTCCCTCTATAAGTAATAGCTTATGATAAGTGTCTTTTTCTGTGTGACTTAGTTCACTTAGAATCGTCATACCTAAATCCACTCATCTTGCTTCTACTAGCCTTATGACATTGATTTCATGTCTGAGTGATATTCCTTTGTACATAAGGACCACAACTTCTTTATCCATTTTTCTCTTTCCTGGGATATTTAAGGTGTCATGAAGTGGAGGTTCTTGTCAACATAGCAGCCCTAAACATTGGGGTGCTTGTGTCTTGCTGATTTTTAGTTTTCCCAATTTATACGCCCATGAGTGCACGTGCCCTATGCTCCCTAAGCTGTTTTTTCGATGTTTCAGGACACACCGTACACTTCTCCAGAGTGGCTCTTGGCAATTTACATCCCGCCCATCAGCGTAGCAAGGCTGCCATTTCTCCATGGCCTGTCCTGCATTTCTGGTTTTGACACTTTTTGCAGCATGGCCCTTTTGACCGATGGGAAGCGAGACTTCTTTGTAGCGCTGATCTGCCTTTCCAGGTTGCTTGGTTGGCCAAAAAGGGCGTATCCGTCTTTTCCTGAATATATTCAGGAAAAAACGCATACGCCCTTGTTGGCCAAGGGAATCACTGTCGACATTTTGCCACTTTTCATGTGCTTTAAAGGCGATTCGAATCTACCTCTTGAAACATGTTTCCTGCAATTCTGCCTTGCTTTCAAATCCTCTTCGTTGCCTTCCCTCAATATATTTGTTGACGAGAGTTACCATTTATAACTCTGCGGGTTTGTGAATGGCAGTGCCCCTGAGCTCCATTTTTCAACTGTCTTTTTTGGGAGCTGGCCGCAAAAGCACGGGATTGCCTCAGGCCCTATTCAGGTTCCGGGGGGCAGGCTGAGCCTGTGGTTAATTCTTCTTCCTGATGGGAAAATAGAGTGACCTGTGCCTGTCCCAACACCTAGATCTAGTCTCTCATTGGTTGCCCCTCTTCCCGTTCATCCTCAGGACAAATTGCAACCTGTACAGAACAGGAGGTTAAAGGTGCTGATTCTCCAAGTAGGGAGATTGCTAGTAAAGTACCTGGAATGGCGAACCCGAGCACAAGGAGATGAGAAATGAGGTGCGTTTTAGAAACCTTTCAAAATCACACGGTGTACCTTATACTGGGTTTCTCATGCATGTTTTCGATGTAGGAAGATGCCCTTGAACCTGGAGATTTGGGACCCATGGGATGGGTACCACGCAGTATTACTTTAAAGGTTCTGCGTTTGCTCACCCAACCTCACCCAGCCTCTCAGCCCCAAGAGTGTCCACCCTTATGTCTCATCCAGCTGTGGGTCTAGATATGGTCAATCCAGGTTGCATCAAAGCCCCTGAACGAATTATGTAAGAATTTCTCTCTCTTTCACTGTCTTTGTTTTACGGGTTTTTAAAAGTAATTTATTTTTATAATGGGGTTTAGCTGCCTTTCACGGCTGTGTTTATGCGGCTTTACACCCACTTGACTCACTTCCAGAGAGATATCAATACATAGGTTTTACGATTCTTACTAGTCAGACATATTATTGTGCGGTGAATAGGGGGTGTTGAGTCCAGTTCACTGAGCAAGGAGTAGGACTTGTCTATTACATATTGGGTGTATGGAACGGTATCTGAGCGAATTTGAAGCCCTTGTTTTATGCAACACCCCACCTCACCTTTCCCGTTAAGCAGCCATAGTGTGTTTTCTAAACGTGTGACTCTATTCTGTTTTGTAATTGAGTTCAAGTGTAGCGGTTTTTACATTCCCTCTCTAAGTGATAGCTTATGATAAGTGTCTTTTTCTGTGTGACTTATTTCACTTAGAATCGTCGTTCCTAAATCCACTCATCTTGCTTCTACTAGCCTTATGACATTGATTTCATGTCTGAGTGATATTCCATTGTACATAAGGACCACAACTTCTTTATCCATTTTTCTCTTTCCTGGGATATTTACGGTGTCATGAAGTGGAGGTTCTTGTCAACAGAGCTGCCCTAAACTTTGGGGTGCCTGTGTCTTTCTGATTTTTATTTTTCCCAATTTATACGCCCATGAGTGGACGTGCCCTATGCTCCCTAAGCTGTGTTTTTTCGATGTTTCAGGACACACCGTACACTTCTCCAGAGTGGCTGTTGGCAATTTACATCCCTCCCATCAGCGTAGCAAGGCTGCCATTTCTCCATGGCCTGTCCTGCATTTCTGGTTTTGAAAATTTTTGCAGCATGGCCCTTTTGACCGATGGGAAGCGAGAATTCTTGGTAACGCTGATTTGCCTTTCCAGGTTGCTTGGTTGGCCAAAAAGGGCGTATGCGTTGTTTCCTGAATATATTCAGGAAACAACGCATACGCCCTTTTTGGCCAAGGTCATCATTGTCGACGTTTTGCCACCTTTCATGTGCTTTAAAGGCGATTCGAATCTACCTCCTGAAACCTGTTTCCTGCAATTCTGCCTTGCTTTCAAATCCTCTTCGTTGCCTTCCCTCAATATATTTGTGGACGAGAGTTATCATTTATAACTCAGCAGGTTTGTGAATTGCAGTGCCCCTGAGCTCCATTTTTCAACTGTCTTTTTTGGGAGCTGGCCGCAAAAGCACGGGATTGCCTCAGGCCCTATTCTGGTTCCCGGCGGCAGGCTGAACCTGTGTTTAATTCTTCTTCCTGATGGGAAAATAGAGTGACCTGTGCCTGTCCCAACACCTAGATCTAGTCTCTCATTGGTTGCCCGTCTTCCCGTTCATCCTCAGGACAAATTGCAACCTGTAGGGAACAGGAGCTTAAAGGTGCTGATTCTCCAAGTAGGGAGATTGCTAGTAAAGTAGCTGGAAAGGCGAACCCCAGCACAAGGAGATGAGAAATGTGGTTCATTTTGGAAACCTTTCAAAATCACACGGTGTACCATCTTCTGGGTTTCTCATGCATGTTTTCGACGTAGGAAGATGCCCTTGAACCTGGAGATTTGGGACCCATGGGATGGGTACCACGCAGTATTACTTTAAAGGGTCTGCGTTTGCTCACCCAACCTCACCAAACCTCTCAGCCCCAAGAGTGTCCACCCTTATGTCTCATCCAGCTGTGGGTCTAGATATGGTCAATCCAGGTTGCATCACAGCCCCTGAACGAATTTTGTAAGAATTTCTCTCTCTTTCACTGTCTTTGTTTTACGGGTTTTTAAAAGTAATTTATTTTTATAATGGGGTTTAGCTGCTTTTCACGGCTGTGTTTAAGCTGCTTTACACCCACTTGACTCACTTCCAGACACATATCAATACATAGGTTTTAAGATTCTTACTAGTCACGTATATTCTTGTGCGATGAATAGGGGGTGTTGTGTCCAGTTCACTGAGCAAGGAGTAGGTCTTTTCTATTACATATTGGGTGTATGGAACGGTATCTGAGCGAATTTGAAACCCTTGTTTTATGCATCACCCCACCTCACCTTTCCCGTTAAGCAGCCATAGTGTGTTTTCTAAACGTGTGACTCTGTTCTGTTTTGTAATTCAGTTCAAGTGTAGCGGTTTTTACATTCCCTCTATAAGTGATACCTTATGATAAGTGTCTTTTTCTGTGTGACTTATTTCACTTGGAATCGTCGTACCTAAATCCACTCATCTTGTTTCTCCTAGCCTTATGACATTGATTTCATGTCTGAGTGATATTCCATTGTACATAACGACCACAACTTCTTTATCCATTTTTCTCTTTCCTGGGATATTTAAGGTGTCATGAACTGGAGGTTCTTGTCAACAGAGCAGCCCTAAACTTTGGGGTGCCTGTGTCTTGCTGATTTTTAGTTTTCCCAATTTATACGCCCATGAGTGGACGTGCCCTATGATCCCTAAGCTGTGTTTTTTCGATGTTTCAGGACACACCGTACACTTATCCAGAGTGGCTGTTTGCAATTAACATCCCGCCTATCAGCGTAGCAAGGCTGCCATTTCTCCATGGCCTGTCCTGCATTTCTGGTTTTGACACTTTTTTAGCATGGCCCTTTTGACCGATGGGAAGCGAGACTTCTTTGTAGCGCTGATTTGCCTTTCCAGGGTGCTTGGTTGGCCAAAAAGGGCGTATGCGTTTTTTCCTGAATATATTCAGGAAAAAACGCATACGCCCTTTTTGCCCAAGGGCATCATTGTCCACGTTTGGCCGATTTTCATGTGCTTTAAAGGCGATTCGAATCTACCTCCTGAAATCTGTTTCCTGCAATTCTGCCTTGCTTTCAAATCCTCTTCGTTCCATTCCCTCAATATATCTGTGGATGAGAGTTATCATTTATAACTCTGCGGGTTTGTGAATTGCAGTGTCCCTGAGCTCCATTTTTCAACTCGCTTTTTTGGGAGCTGGCCGCAAAAGCGCAGTATTGCCTCAGGCGCTATTGTGCTTCTGGGCGGCAGGCTGAGCCTGTGGTTAATTGTTCTTCCTGATGGGAAAATAGAGTGACCTGTGCCTGTCCCAACACCTAGATATAGTCTCTCATTGGTTGCCCCTCTTCCCGTTCATCCTCAGGACAAATTGCAACCTGTATGGATCAGGAGCTTAACGGTGCTGATTCTGCAAGTAGGGAGATTGCTAGTAAAGTAGCTGGAAAGGCGAACCCGAGCACAAAGAGGTGAGAAATGGGGTGCGTTTTAGAAACCTTTCAAAATCACACGGTGTACCATCTTCTGAGATTCTCATGCATGTTTTCGATGTAGGAAGATGCCCTTGAAACTGGAGATTTGGGACCCATGGGATGGGTACCACGCAGTATTACTTTAAAGGGTCTGCGTTTGCTCACCCAACCTCACCCAACCTGTCAGCCCCAAGAGTGTCCAACCTTATGTCTCATCCAGCTGTGGGTCTAGATATGGTCAATCCAGGTTGCATCACAGCCCCTGAACGAATTTTGTAAGAATTTCTCTCTCTTTCACTGTCTTTGTTTTACGGGTTTTTAAAAGTAATTTATTTTTATAATGGGGTTTAGCTGCTTTTCACGGCTGTGTTTATGCGGCTTTACACCCACTTGACTCACTTCCAGAGAGATATCAATACATAGGTTTTACGATTCTTACTAGTCAGATATATTCTTGTGCGGTGAATAGGGGGTGTTGAGTCCAGTTCACTGAGCAAGGTGTAGGTCTTGTCTATTACATATTGGGTGTATGGAACGGTATCTGAGCGAATTTGAAACCCTTGTTTTATGCATCACCCCACCTCACCTTTCCCGTTAAGCAGCCATAGTGTGTTTTCTAAACGTGTGACTCTGTTCTGTTTTGTAATTCAGTTCAAGTGTAGCAGTTTTTACATTCCCTCTATAAGTGATAGCTTATGATAAGTGACTTTTTCTGTATGACTTATTTCACTTAGAATCGTCGTACCTAAATCCACTCATCTTGCTTCTACTAGCCTTATGACATTGATTTCATGTCTGAGTGATATTCCATTGTACATAAGGACCACAACTTCTTTATCCATTTTTCTCTTTCCTGGGATATTTAAGGTGTCATGAAGTGGAGGTTCTTGTCAACAGAGCAGCCCTAAACTTTGGGGTGCCTGTGTCTTGCTGATTTTTAGTTTTCCCAATTTATACGCCCATGAGTGGACGTGCCCTATGCTCCCTAAGCTGTGTTTTTTCGATGTTTCAGGACAGACCGTACACTTCTCCAGAGTGGCTGTTGGCAATTTACATCCCTCCCATCAGCGTAGCAAGGCTGCCATTTCTCCATGGCCTGTCCTGCATTTCTGGTTTTGACACATTTTGCAGCATGGCCCTTTTGACCGATGGGAAGCGAGACTTCATTGTAGCGCTGATTTGCCTTTCCAGGTTGCTTGGTTGGCCAAAAAGGGCGTATGCGTTTTTTCCTGAATATATTCAGGAAAAAACGCATACGCCCTTTTTGGCCAAGGGCATCATTGTCGACGTTATGCCACCTTTCATGTGCTTTAAAGGTGATTCGAATCTACCTCCTGAAACCTGTTTCCTGCAATTCTGCTTTGCTTTCAAATCCTCTTCGTTGCCTTCCCTCAATATATTTGTGGACGAGAGTTATCATTTATAACTCTGCGGGTTTGTGAATTGCAGTGCCCATGTGCTGCATTTTTCAACTGGCTTTTTTGGGAGCTGGCCGCAGAAGCGCGGGATTGCCTCAGGCCCTATTCTGGTTCCGGGCGGCAGGCTGAGCCTGTGGTTAATTCTTCTTCCTGACGGGAAAATAGAGTGACCTGTGCCTGTCCCAACACCTAGATCTAGTCTCTCATTGGTTGCCCCTCTTCCCGTTCTTCCTCAGGACAAATTGCAACCTGTACAGATCAGGAGGTTAAAGGTGCTTTTTCTCCAAGAAGGGAGATTGCTAGTAAAGTAGCTGGAATGGCGAACCCGAGCACAAGGAGATGAGAAATGAGGTGCGATTTAGAAACCTTTCCCGATCACACGGTGTACCATCTTCTGGGTTTCTCATGCATGTTTTCGATGCAGGAAGATGCCCTTGAAACTGGAGATTTGGGACCCATGGGATGGGTACCACACAGTATTATTTTAAAGGGTCTGCGTTTGCTCACCCAACCTCACCAAACCTGTCAGCCCCAAGAGTGTCCACCCTTAGGTCTCATCCAGCTGTTGGTCTAGATATGGTCAATCCAGGTTGCATCACAACCCCTGAACGAATTGTGTAAGAATTTCTCTTCTTTCACTGTCTTTGTTTTACGGGTTTTTACAAGTAATTTATTTTTATAATGGGGTTTAGCTGCTTTTCACGGCTGTGTTTATGCGGCTTTACACCCACTTGACACACTTCCAGAGAGATATCAATACATAGGTTTTAAGATTCTTACTAGTCAGATATATACTTGTGCGGTGAATAGGGGGTGTTGAGTCCAGTTCACTGAGCAAGGAGTAGGTCTTGTCTATTACATATTGGGTTTATGGAACGGTATCTGAGCTAATTTGAAACCCTTGTTTTATGCATCACACCACCTCACCTTTCCCGTTAAGCAGCCATAGTGTGTTTTCTAAACCTGTGACTCTGTTCTCTTTTGTAATTCAGTTCATGTGTAGCAGTTTTTACATTCCCTCTATAAGTGATAGCTTATGATAAGTGTCTATTTCGGTGTGACTTATTTCACTTAGAGTCATCGTACCTAAATCCACTCATCATGCTGCTTCTAGCCTTATGACATTGATTTCATGGCTGAGTGATATTCCATTGTACATAAGGACCACAACTTCTTTATCCATTTTTCTCTATCCTGGGATATTTAAGGTGTCATGAAGTGGAGGTTCTTGTCAACAGAGCAGCCCTAAACTTTGGTTTGCCTGTGTCTTGCTGATTTTTAATTTTCCCAATTTATACGCCCATGAGTGGAAGTGCCCTATGCTCCATAAGCTGTGTTTTTTCGATGTTTAAGGCCACACCGTACACTTCTCCAGAGTGGTTGCTGGCAATTAACGTCCCGCCCATCAGCGTAGCAAGGCTCCCATTTCTCCATGGCCCGTCCTGCTTTTGTGGTTTTGACACATTTTTCAGCATGGCCCTTTTGACCGATGGGAAGCGAGACTTCTTTGTAGCGCTGATTTGCCTTTCCAGGTTGCTTGGTTGGCCAAAAAGGGCGTATGCGTTTTTTCCTGAATATATTCAGGAAAAAACGCATACGCCCTTTTTGGCCAAGGGCATCATTGTCGACGTTTTGCCGCTTTTCATGTGCTTTAAATCCGATTCGAATCTACCTCCTGAAACCAGTTTCCTGCAATTCTGCCTTGCTTTCAAATGCTCTTCGTTGCCTTCCCTCAATATATTTGTGGACGAGAGTTATTATTTATAACTCTGCAGGTTTGTGAATTGCAGTACCCATGTGCTCCATTTTTCAACTGGCTTTTTTGGGAGGTGGCCGCAGAAGCGCGGGATTGCCTCAGGCCCTATTCTGGTTCCTGGCGGCAGGCTGAGCCTGTGGTTAATTCTTCTTCCTGATGTGAAAATAGAGTGACCTGTGCCTGTCCCAACACCTAGATCTAGTCTCTCATTGGTTGCCCCTCTTCCCGTTCATCCTCAGGACAAAGTGCAACCTGTATGGAACAGGAGGTTAAAGGTGCTGTTTCTCCAAGTAGGGAGATTACTAGTTAAGAAGCTGGAATGGCGAACCCGAGCACAAGGAGATGAGAAATGAGGTGCGTTTCAGAAACCTTTCCCGTTCAGACGGTGTACCATCTTCTAGGTTTATCATGCATGTTTTCGATGTAGGAAGATTCCCTTGCACCTGGACATTTGGGACCCATGGGATGGGTACCACACAGTATTACTTTAAAGGGTCTGCGTTTGCTCACCCAACCTCACCAAACCTCTCATCCCCAAGAGTGTCCACCCTTATGTCTCATCCAGCTGTGGGTCTAGATATGGTCAATCCAGGTTGCATCACAGCCTCTGAACGAATTTTGTAAGAATTTCTCTCTCTTTCACTGTCTTTGTTTTACGGGTTTTTAAAAGTAATTTATTTTTATAATGGGGTTTAGCTGCTTTTCACGGCTGTGTTTATGCGGATTTACACTCACTTGACTCACTTCCAGAGAGATATCAATACATAGGTTTTAAGATTCTTACTAGTCACATATATTCTTGTGCGGTGAATAGGGGGTGTTGAGTCCAGTTCACTGAGCAAGGAGTAGGTCTTGTCTATTACATATTGGGTGTATGGAACGGTATCTGAGCGAATTTGAAACCCTTGTTTTATGCATCACCCCACCTCACCTTTCCCGTTAAGCAGCCATAGTGTGTTTTCTAAACGTGTGAGTCTGTTCTGTTTTGTAATTCAGTTCAACTGTAGCGGTTTTTACATTCCCTCTATAAGTGATAGCTTATGATAAGTGTCTTTTTCTGTGTGACTTATTTCACTTAGAATCGTCGTACCTAAGTTCACTCATCTTGCTTCTACTTGCCTTATGACATTGATTTCATATCTGAGTGATATTCCATTGTACATAAGGACCACAACTTCTTTATCCATTTTTCTCTTTCCGGGGATATTTAAGGTGTCATGAAGTGGAGGTTCTTGTCAACAGAGCAGCCCTAAACTTTGGGGTGCCTGTGTCTTGCTGATTTTTAGTTTTCCCAATTTATACGCCCATGAGTGGACGTTCCCTATGCTCCCTAAGCTGTGTTTTTTCGATGTTTCAGGACACACCGTACACTTCTCCAGAGTGGCTGCTGGCAATTTACATCCCGCCCATCAGCGTAGCAAGGCTCCAATTTCTCCATGGCCTGTCCTGCATTTGTTGTTTTGACACTTTTATCAGCATGGCCCTTTAGACCAATGGGAAGCGAGACTTCTTTGTAGCGCTGATTTGCCTTTCCAGGTTGCTTGGTTGGCCAAAAAGGGCGTATGCGTTTTTTCCTGAATATATTCAGGAAAAAACGCATACGCCCTTTTTGGCCAAGGGCATCATTGTCGACGTTTTGCCGCTTTTCATGTGCTTTAAAGGCGATTTGAATCTACCTCCTGAAATCTGTTTCCTGCAGTTCTGCCTTGCTTTCAAATCCTCTTCGTTGCCTTCCCTCAATATATTTGTGGACGAGAGTTATCATTTATAATTCTGCAGGTTTGTGAATTGCAGTGCCCCTCAGCTCTATTTTTCAACTCGCTTTTTTGGGAGCTGGCCTCAAATCGCGGGATTGCCTCAGGCACTATTCTGATTCCGGGCGCCAGGCTGAGCCTGTGCTTAATTCTTCTTCCTGATGGGAAAATAGAGTGACCTGTGCCTGTCCCAACACCTAGATCTAGTCTCTCATTGGTTGCCCCTCTTCCCGTTCATCCTCAGGACAAATTGCAACCTGTATGGATCAGGAGCTTAAAGGTGCTGATTCTGCAAGTAGGGAGATTGCTAGTAAATTAGCTGGAAAGGCGAACCCGAGCACAAAGAGGTGAGAAATGGGGTGCGTTTTAGAAACCTTTCAAAATCACACGGTGTACCATCTTCTGAGTTTCTCATGCATGTTTTCGATGTAGGAAGATGCCCTTGAAACTGGAGATTTGGGACCCATGGGATGGGTACCACGCAGTATTACTTTAAAGGGTCTGCGTTTGCTCACCCAACCTCACCCAACCTGTCAGCCCCAAGAGTGTCCAACCTTATTTCTCATCCAGCTGTGGGTCTAGATATGGTCAATCCAGGTTGCATCACAGCCCCTGAACGAATTTTGTAAGAATTTCTCTCTCTTTCACTGTCTTTGTTTTACGGGTTTTTAAAACTAATTTATTTTTATAATGGGGTTTAGCTGCTTTTCACGGCTGTGTTTATGCGGCTTTACACCCAATTGACACACTTCCAGAGAGATATCAATACATAGGTTTTAAGATTCTTACTAGTCAGATATATACTTGTGCGGTGAATAGGGGGTGTTGAGTCCAGTTCACTGAGCAAGGAGTAGGTCTTGTCTATTACATATTGGGTGTATGGAACGGTATCTGAGCTAATTTGAAACCCTTGTTTTATGCATCACCCCACCTCACCTTTCCCGTTAAGCAGCCATAGTGTGTTTTCTAAACGTGTGACTCTGTTCTGTTTTGTAATTCAGTTCAAGTGTAGCGGTTTTTACATTCCCTCTATAAGTGATAGCTTACGATAAGTCTCTTTTTCTGTGTGACTTATTTCACTTAGAATCGTCGTACCTAAGTTCACTCCTCTTGCTTCTACTTGCCTTATGACATTGATTTCATATCTGAGTGATATTCCATTGTACATAAGGACCACAACTTCTTTATCCATTTTTCTCTTTCCGGGGATATTTAAGGTGTCATGAAGTGGAGGTTCTTGTCAACATAGCAGCCCTAAACTTTGGGGTGCCTGTGTCTTGCTGATTTTTATTTTTCCCAATTTATACGCCCATGAGTGGACGTTCCCTATGCTCCCTAAGCTGTGTTTTTTCGATGTTTCAGGACACACCGTACATTTCTCCAGAGTGGCTGCTGGCAATTTACATCCCGCCCATCAGCGTAGCAAGGCTCCAATTTCTCCATGGCCTGTCCTGCATTTGTGGTTTTGACACTTTTATCAGCATGGCCCTTTAGACCGATGGGAAGCGAGACTTCTTTGTAGCGCTGATTTGCCTTTCCAGGTTGCTTGGTTGGCCAAAAAGGGCGTATGCGTTTTTTCCTGAATATATTCAGGAAAAAACGCATACGCCCTTTTTGGACAAGGGCATCATTGTCGACGTTTTGCCGCTTTTCATGTGCTTTAAAGGCGAATTGAATCTACCTCCTGAAATCTGTTTCCTGCAGTTCTGCCTTGCTTTCAAATCCTCTTCGTTGCCTTCCCTCAATATATTTGTGGACGAGAGTTATCACTTATAATTCTGCAGGTTTGTGAATTGCAGTGCCCCTCAGCTCTATTTTTCAACTCGCTTTTTTGGGAGCTGGCCTCAAATCGCGGTATTGCCTCAGGCACTATTCTGATTCCGGGCGGCAGGCTGAGCCTGTGCTTAATTCTTCTTCCTGATGGGAAAATAGAGTGACCTGTGCTTGTCCCAACACCTAGATCTAGTCTCTCATTGGTTGCCCCTCTTCCCGTTCATCCTCAGGACACATTGCAACCTGTACAGAACAGGAGGTTAAAGGTGCTGATTCTCTAAGAAGGGAGATTGCTAGTAAAGTATCTGGAATGGCGAACCCGAGCACAAGGAGATGAGAAACGAGGTGCGTTTTAGAAACCTTTCCCGATCACACGGTGTACCATCTTCTGGGTTTCTCATGCATGTTTTCGATGCAGGAAGACGCCCTTGAAACTGGAGATTTGGGACCCATGGGATGGGTACCACACAGTATTACTTTAAAGGGTCTGCGTTTGCTCACCCAACCTCACCAAACCTCTCAGCCCCAAGAGTGTCCACCCTTATGTCTCATCCAGCTGTGGCTCTAGATATGGTCAATCCAGGTTGCGTCACAGCCACTGAATGAATTTTGTAAGAATTTCTCTCTCTTTCACTGTCTTTGTTTCATGGGTTTTTAAAACTAATTTATTTTTATAATGGGGTTTAGCTGCTTTTCACGGCTGTGTTTATGCGGCTTTACACCCAATTGACACACTTCCAGACAGATATCAATACATAGGTTTTAAGATTCTTACTAGTCAGATATATACTTGTGCGGTGAATAGGGGGTGTTGAGTCCAGTTCACTGAGCAAGGAGTAGGTCTTGTCTATTACATATTGGGTGTATGGAACGGTATCTGAGCTAATTTGAAACCCTTGTTTTATGCATCACCCCACCTCACCTTTCCCGTTAAGCAGCCATAGTGTGTTTTCTAAACGTGTGACTCTGTTCTGTTTTGTAATTCAGTTCAAGTGTAGCAGTTTTTACATTCCCTCTATAAGTGATAGCTTACGATAAGTCTCTTTTTCTGTGTGACTTATTTCCCTTAGAGTCGTCATACCTAAATCCACCCATCATGCTGCTACTAGCCTTATGACATTGATTTCATGTCTGAGTGATATTCCATTGTACATAAGGACCACAACTTCTTTATCCATTTTTCTCTTTCCTGGGATATTTAAGGTGTCATGAAGTGGAGGTTCTTGTCAACAGAGCAGCCCGAAACTTTGGGGTGCCTGTGTCTTGCTGATTTTTAGTTTTCCCAGTTTATAAGCCCATGAGTGGAAGTGCCATATGCTCCCTAAACTGTGTTTTTTCGATGTTTCAGGGCACACCGTACACTTCTCCAGAGTGGCTGTTCGCAATTTATATCCCGCCCATCAGCGTAGCAAGGCTCCAATTTCTCCATGGCCTGTCCTGCATTTGTGGTTTTGACACTTTAATCAGCATGGCCCTTTTGATGGATGGGAAGCGAGACTTCTTTGTAGCGCTGATTTGCCTTTCCAGGTTGCTTGGTTGGCCAAAAAGGGCGTATGCGTTTTTTCCTGAATATATTCAGGAAAAAACGCATACGCCCTTTTTGCCCAAGGGCATCATTGTCCACGTTTGGCCGATTTTCATGTGCTTTAAAGGCGATTCGAATCTACCTCCTGAAATCTGTTTCCTGCAATTCTGCCTTGCTTTCAAATCCTCTTCGTTGCCTTCCCTCAATATATTTTTGGACGAGACTTATCATTTATAACTCTGCAGGTTTGTGAATTGCAGTGCCCCTGAGCTCCATTTTTCAACTCGCTTTTTTGGGAGCTGGCCGCAAAAGCGCGGGTATGCCTCAGGCCCTATGCTGGTTCTGGGTGGCAGGCTGAGCCTGTGGTTATTTCTTTTTCCTGATGGGAAAATAGAGTGACCTGTGCCTGTCCCAACACCTAGATCTAGTCTCTCATTGGTTGCCCCTCTTCCCGTTCATCCTCAGGACAAATTGCAACCTGTATGGAACAGGAGGTTAAAGGTGCTGATTCTCCAAGTAGGGTGATTGCTACTAAAATAGCTGGAATGGCGAACCCGAGCACAAGGAGATGAGAAATGAGGTGCGTTTTAGAAACCTTTCAAAATCACACGGTGTACCATCTTCTGGGTTCCTCATGCAAGTTTTCGATGTAGGAAGATGCCCTTGAACCTGGAGATTTGGGACCCATGGGATGGGTACCACGCAGTATTACCTTAAAGGGTCTGTGTTGGCTCACCCAACCTCACCAAACCTCTCAGCCCCAAGAGTGTCCACCCTATGTCTCATCCAGCTGTGGCTCTAGATATGGTCAATCCAGGTTGCGTCACACCCCTGAATGAATTTTGTAAGAATTTCTCTCTCTTTCACTGTCTTTGTTTCATGGGTTTTTAAAACTAATTTATTTTTATAATGGGGTTTAGCTGCTTTTCACAGCTGTGTTTATGCGGCTTTACACACACTTGACTCACTTCCAGAGAGATATCAATACATAGGTTTTAAGATTCTCACTAGTCAGATATATTCTTGTGCGGTGAATAGGGGGTGTTGAGTCCAGTTCACTGAGCAAGGAGTAGGTCTTGTCTATTACATATTGGGTGTATGGAACGGTATCTGAGCTAATTTGAAATCCTTGTTTTATGCATCACACCACCTCATCTTTCCCGTTAAGCAGCCATAGTGTGTTTTCTAAACGTGTGACTCTGTTCTCTTTTGTAATTCAGTTCAAGTGTAGCAGTTTTTACATTCCCTCTATACGTGATAGCTTATGATAAGTGTCTTTTTCTGTGTGACTTATTTCACTTAGAGTCGTCGTACCTAAATCCACTCATCATGCTGCTACTAGCCTTATGACATTGATTTCATGGCTGAGTGATATTCCATTGTACATAAGGACCACAACTTCTTTATCCATTTTTCACTTTCCTGGGATATTTAAGGTGTCATGAAGTGGAGGTTCTTGTCAACAGAGCAGCCCTAAACTTTGGGGTGCCTGTGTCTTGCTGATTTTTAGTTTTCCCAATTTGTACGCCCATGAGTGGAAGTGCCCTATGCTCCCTAAGCTCTGTTTTTTCGATGTTTAAGGCCACACCGTACACTTCTCCAGAGTGGCTGCTGGCAATTTACATCCCGCCCATCAGTGTAGCAAGGCTCCCATTTCTCCATGGCCTGTCCTGCTTTTGTGGTTTTGACACTTTTTTCAGCATGGGCCTTTTGACCGATTCGAAGCGAGACTCCTTTGTAGTGCTGATTTGCTTTTCCATGTTGCTTGGTTGGCCAAAAAGGGCGTATGCGTTTTTTCCTAAATATATTCAGGAAAAAACGCATACGCCCTTTTTGGCCAAGGGCATCATTGTCCACGTTTTGCCGCTTTTCATGTGCTTTAAAGGCGATTCGAATCTACCTCCTGAAACCTGTTTCCTGCAATTCTGCCTTGCTTTCAAATCCTCTTCGTTGCCTTCCCTCAATATATTTGTGGACGAGAGTTATCATTTATAACTCTGCAGGGTTGTGAATTGCAGTGCCCATGTGCTCCGTTTTTCAACTGGCTTTTTTGGGAGCTGGCCGCAGAAGCGCGGGATTGCCTCAGGCCCTATTCTGGTTCCGGGTGGCAGGCTGAGCCTGTGGTTATTTCTTCTTCCTGATGAGAAAATAGAGTGACCTGTGCCTGTCCCAACACCTAGATCTAGTCTCTCATTGGCTGCCCCTCTTCCCGTTCATCCTCAGGACAAATTGCAACCTGTACGGAACAGGAGGTTAAAGGTGCTGATTCTCCAAGTAGGGAGATTGCTAGTGAAGTAGCTGGAATGGCGAACCCGAGCACAAGGAGATGAGAAATGAGGTGCGTTTTAGAAACCTTTCAAAATCACACGGTGTACCATCTTCTGGGTTCCTCATGCAAGTTTTCGATGTAGGAAGATGCCCTTGAACCTGGAGATTTGGGACCCATGGGATGGGTACCACGCAGTATTGCCTTAAAGGGTCTGTGTTGGCTCACCCAACCTCACCAAACCTCTCAGCCCCAAGAATGTCCACCCTTATGTCTCATCCAGCTGTGGGTCTAGATATGGTCAATCCAGGTTGCGTCACAGCCCCTGAATGAATTTTGTAAGAATTTCTGTCTCTTTCACTGTCTTTGTTTCATGGGTTTTTAAAACTAATTTATTTTTATAATGGGGTTTAGCTGCTTTTCACGGCTGTGTTTATGCGGCTTTACACACACTTGACACACTTCCAGAGAGATATCAATACATAGGTTTTAAGATTCTTACTAGTCACATATATTCTTGTGCGTTGAATAGGGGGTGTTGAGTCCAGTTCACTGAGCAAGGAGTAGGTCTTGTCTATTACATATTGGGTGTATGGAACGGTATCTGAGCTAATTTGAAACCCTTGTTTTATGCATCACACCACCTCACCTTTCCCGTTAAGCTGCCATAGTGTGTTTTCTAAACGTGTGACTCTGTTCTCTTTTGTAATTCAGTTCAAGTGTAGCAGTTTTTACATTCCCTCTATACGTGATAGATGATGGTAAGTGACTTTTTCTATGTGACTTATTTCACTTAGAGTCGTCGTACCTAAATCCACTCATCATGCTGCTACTAGCCTTATGACATTGATTTCATGGCTGAGTGATATTCCATTGTACATAAGGACCACAAATTCTTTATCCATTTTTCTCTTTCCTGGGATATTTAAGGTGTCATGAAGTGGAGGTTCTTGTCAACAGAGCAGCCCTAAACGTTGGGGTGCCTGTGTCTTGCTGATTTTTAGTTTTCCCAATTTATACGCCCATGAGTGGAAGTGCCCTATGCTCCTTAAGCTGTGTTTTTTTGATGTTTAAGGCCACACCGTACACTTCTCCAGAGTGGCTGCTGGCAATTTACATCCCGCCCATCAGTGTAGCAAGGCTCCCATTTCTCCATGGCCTGTCCTGCTTTTGTGATTTTGACACTTTATTCAGCATGGCCCTTTTGACCGATTCGAAGCGAGACTCCTTTGTAGTGCTGATTTGCCTTTCCATGTTGCTTGGTTGGCCAAAAAGGGCGTATGCGTTTTTTCCTGAATATATTCAGGAAAAAACGCATACGCCCTTTTTGGCCAAGGGCATCATTGTCCACGTTTTGCCGCTTTTCATGTGCTTTAAAGGCGATTCGAATCTACCTCCTGAAACCTGTTTCCTGCAATTCTGCCTTGCTTTCAAATCCTCTTCGTTGCCTTCCCTCAATATATTTGTGGACGAGAGTTATCATTTATAACTCTGCAGGGTTGTGAATTGCAGTGCCCATGTGCTCCGTTTTTCAACTGGCTTTTTTGGGAGCTGGCCGCAGAAGCGCGGGATTGCCTCAGGCCCTATTCTGGTTCCGGGTGGCAGGCTGAGCCTGTGGTTATTTCTTCTTCCTGATGAGAAAATAGAGTGACCTGTGCCTGTTCCAACACCTAGATCTAGTCTCTCATTGGCTGTCCCTCTTCCCGTTCATCCTCAAGACAAATTGTAACCTGTACGGAACAGGAGGTTAAAGGTGCTGATTCTCCAAGTAGGGAGATTGCTAGTGAAGTACCTGGAATGGCGAACCCGAGCACAAGGAGATGAGAAATGAGGTGCGTTTTAGAAACCTTTCAAAATCACACGGTGTACCATCTTCTGGGTTCCTCATGCAAGTTTTCGATGTAGGAAGATGCCCTTGAACCTGGAGATTTGCGACCCATGGGATGGGTACCACGCAGTATTACCTTAAAGGGTCTGTGTTGGCTCACCCAACCTCACCAAAACTCTCAGCCCCAAGAATGTCCACCCTTATGTCTCATCCAGCTGTGGGTCTAGATATGGTCAATCCAGGTTGCGTCACAGCCCCTGAATGAATTTTGTAAGAATTTCTGTCTCTTTCACTGTCTTTGTTTCATGGGTTTTTAAAACTAATTTATTTTTATAATGGGGTTTAGCTGCTTTTCACGGCTGTGTTTATGCGGCTTTACACACACTTGACACACTTCCAGAGAGATATCAATACATAGGTTTTAAGATTCTTACTAGTCACATATATTCTTGTGCGGTGCATAGGGGGTGTTGAGTCCAGTTCACTGAGCAAGGAGTAGGTCTTGTCTATTACATATTGGGTGTATGGAACGGTATCTGAGCTAATTTGAAACCCTTGTTTTATGCATCACACCACCTCACCTTTCCCGTTAAGCAGCCATAGTGTGTTTTCTAAACGTGTGACTCTTCTCTTTTGTAATTCAGTTCAAGTGTAGCAGTTTTTACATTCCCTCTATACGTGATAGCTTATGATAAGTGTCTTTTTCTGTGTGACTTATTTCACTTAGAGTCGTCGTACCTAAATCCACTCATCATGCTGCTACTAGCCTTATGACATTGATTTCATGGCTGAGTGATATTCCATTGTACATAAGGACCGCAACTTCTTTATCCATTTTTCTCTTTCCTGGGATATTTAAGGTGTCATGAAGTGGAGGTTCTTGTCAACAGAGCAGCCCTAAACGTTGGGGTGCCTGTGTCTTGCTGATTTTTAGTTTTCCCAATTTATACGCCCATGAGTGGAAGTGCCCTATGCTCCCTAAGCTGTGTTTTTTCGATGTTTAAGGCCACACCGTACACTTCTCCAGAGTGGCTGCTGGCAATTTACATCCCGCCCATCAGTGTAGCAAGGCTCCCATTTCTCCATGGCCTGTCCTGCTTTTGTGGTTTTGACACATTTTTCAGCTTGGCCCTTTTGACCGATTCGAAGCGAGACTCCTTTGTAGTGCTGATTTGCCTTTCCATGTTGCTTGGTTGGCCTAAAAGGGCGTATGCGTTTTTTCCTGAATATATTCAGGAATAAACGCATACGCCCTTTTTGGCCAAGGGCATCATTGTCAACGTTTTGCCGCTTTTCATGTGCTTTAAAGCCGATTCGAATCTACCTCCTGAAACCAGTTTCCTGCAATTCTGCCTAGCTTTCAAATGCTCTTCGTTGCCTTCCCTCAATATATTTGTGGACGAGAGTTATCATTTATAACTCTGCAGGTTTGTGAATTGCAGTACCCATGTGCTCCATTTTTCAACTGGCTTTTTTGGGACGTGGCCGCAGAAGCGCGGGATTGCCTCAGGCCCTATTCTGGTTCCTGGCGGCAGGCTGAGCCTGTGGTTAATTCTTCTTCCTGATGTGAAAATAGAGTGACCTGTGCCTGTCCCAACACCTAGATCTAGTCTCTCATTGGTTGCCCCTCTTCCCGTTCATCCTCAGGACAAAGTGCAACCTGTATGGAACAGGAGGTTAAAGGTGCTGTTTCTCCAACTAGGGAGATTACTAGTTAAGAAGCTGGAATGGCGAACCCGAGCACAAGGAGATGAGAAATGAGGTGCGTTTCAGAAACCTTTCCCGTTCAGACGGTGTACCATCTTCTAGGTTTCTCATGCATGTTTTCGATGTAGGAAGATTCCCTTGAACCTGGACATTTGGGACCCATGGGATGGGTACCACACAGTATTACTTTAAAGGGTCTGCGTTTGCTCACCCAACCTCACCAAACCTCTCATCCCCAAGAGTGTCCACCCTTATGTCTCATCCAGCTGTGGGTCTAGATATGGTCAATCCAGGTTGCATCACAGCCTCTGAACGAATTTTGTAAGAATTTCTCTCTCTTTCACTGTCTTTGTTTTACGGGTTTTTAAAAGTAATTTATTTTTATAATGGGGTTTAGCTGCTTTTCACGGCTGTGTTTATGCGGATTTACACTCACTTGACTCACTTCCAGAGAGATATCAATACATAGGTTTTAAGATTCTTACTAGTCACATATATTCTTGTGCGGTGAATAGGGGGTGTTGAGTCCAGTTCACTGAGCAAGGAGTAGGTCTTGTCTATTACATATTGGGTGTATGGAACGGTATCTGAGCGAATTTGAAACCCTTGTTTTATGCATCACCCCACCTCACCTTTCCCGTTAAGCAGCCATAGTGTGTTTTCTAAACGTGTGAGTCTGTTCTGTTTTGTAATTCAGTTCAACTGTAGCGGTTTTTACATTCCCTCTATAAGTGATAGCTTATGATAAGTGTCTTTTTCTGTGTGACTTATTTCACTTAGAATCGTCGTACCTAAGTTCACTCATCTTGCTTCTACTTGCCTTATGACATTGATTTCATATCTGAGTGATATTCCATTGTACATAAGGACCACAACTTCTTTATCCATTTTTCTCTTTCCGGGGATATTTAAGGTGTCATGAAGTGGAGGTTCTTGTCAACAGAGCAGCCCTAAACTTTGGGGTGCCTGTGTCTTGCTGATTTTTATTTTTCCCAATTTATACGCCCATGAGTGGACGTTCCCTATGCTCCCTAAGCTGTGTTTTTTCGATGTTTCAGGACACACCGTACACTTCTCCAGAGTGGCTGCTGGCAATTTACATCCCGCCCATCAGCGTAGCAAGGCTCCAATTTCTCCATGGCCTGTCCTGCATTTGTGGTTTTGACACTTTTATCAGCATGGCCCTTTAGACCGATGGGAAGCGAGACTTCTTTGTAGCGCTGATTTGCCTTTCCAGGTTGCTTGGTTGGCCAAAAAGGGCGTATGCGTTTTTTCCTGAATATATTCAGGAAAAAACGCATACGCCCTTTTTGGCCAAGGGCATCATTGTCGACGTTTTGCCGCTTTTCATGTGCTTTAAAGGCGAATTGAATCTACCTCCTGAAATCTGTTTCCTGCAGTTCTGCCTTGCTTTCAAATCCTCTTCGTTGCCTTCCCTCAATATATTTGTGGACGAGAGTTATCATTTATAATTCTGCAGGTTTGTGAATTGCAGTGCCCCTCAGCTCCATTTTTCAACTCGCTATTTTGGGAGCTGGCCTCAAATCGCGGGATTGCCTCAGGCACTATTCTGATTCCGGGCGGGAGGCTGAGCCTGTGCTTAATTCTTCTTCCTGATGGGAAAATAGAGTGACCTGTGCCTGTCCCAACACCTAGATCTAGTCTCTCATTGGTTGCCCCTCTTCCCGTTCATCCTCAGGACACATTGCAACCTGTACAGAACAGGAGGTTAAAGGTGCTGATTCTCCAAGAAGGGAGATTGCTAGTAAAGTATCTGGAATGGCAAACCCGAGCACAAGGAGATGAGAAACGAGGTGCGTTTTAGAAACCTTTCCCGATCACACGGTGTACCATCTTCTGGGTTTCTCATGCATGTTTTCGATGCAGGAAGACGCCCTTGAAACTGGAGATTTGGGACCCATGGGATGGGTATCACACAGTATTACTTTAAAGGGTCTGCGTTTGCTCACCCAACCTCACCAAACCTCTCAGCCCCAAGAGTGTCCACCCTTATGTCTCATCCAGCTGTGGCTCTAGATATGGTCAATCCAGGTTGCGTCACAGCCACTGAATGAATTTTGTAAGAATTTCTCTCTCTTTCACTGTCTTTGTTTCATGGGTTTTTAAAACTAATTTATTTTTATAATGGGGTTTAGCTGCTTTTCACGGCTGTGTTTATGCGGCTTTACACCCAATTGACACACTTCCAGAGAGATATCAATACATAGGTTTTACGATTATTACTAGTCACATATATTCTTGTGCGGTGAATAGGGGGTGTTGAGTCCAGTTCACTGAGCAAGGAGTAGGTCTTGTCTATTACATATTGGGTGTATGGAACGGTGTCTGAGCGAATTTGAAACCCTTGTTTTATGCATCACCCCACCTCACCTTTCCCGTTAAGCAGCCATAGTGTGTTTTCTAAACGTGTGACTATGTTCTGTTTTGTAATTCAGTTCAAGTGTAGCGGTTTTTACATTCCCTCTATAAGTGATAGCTTACGATAAGTCTCTTTTTCTGTGTGACTTATTTCCCTTAGAGTCGTCATACCTAAATCCACCCATCATGCTGCTACTAGCCTTATGACATTGATTTCATGTCTGAGTGATATTCCATTGTACATAAGGACCACAACTTCTTTATCCATTTTTCTCTTTCCTGGGATATTTAAGGTGTCATGAAGTGGAGGTTCTTGTCAACAGAGCAGCCCGAAACTTTGGGGTGCCTGTGTCTTGCTGATTTTTAGTTTTCCCAGTTTATACGCCCATGAGTGGAAGTGCCATATGCTCCCTAAACTGTGTTTTTTCGATGTTTCAGGGCACACCGTACACTTCTCCAGAGTGGCTGTTCGCAATTTATATCCCGCCCATCAGCGTAGCAAGGCTCCAATTTCTCCATGGCCTGTCCTGCATTTGTGGTTTTGACACTTTAATTAGCATGGCCCTTTTGATGGATGGGAAGCGAGACTTCTTTGTAGCGCTGATTTGCCTTTCCAGGTTGCTTGGTTGGCCAAAAAGGGCGTATGCGTTTTTTCCTGAATATATTCAGGAAAAAACGCATACGCCCTTTTTGCCCAAGGGCATCATTGTCCACGTTTGGCCGATTTTCATGTGCTTTAAAGGCGATTCGAATCTACCTCCTGAAATCTGTTTCCTGCAATTCTGCCTTGCTTTCAAATCCTCTTCGTTGCCTTCCCTCAATATATTTTTGGACGAGACTTATCATTTATAACTCTGCAGGTTTGTGAATTGCAGTGCCCCTGAGCTCCATTTTTCAACTCGCTTTTTTGGGAGCTGGCCGCAAAAGCGCGGGTATGCCTCAGGCCCTATGCTGGTTCTGGGTGGCAGGCTGAGCCTGTGGTTATTTCTTTTTCCTGATGGGAAAATAGAGTGACCTGTGCCTGTCCCAACACCTAGATCTAGTCTCTCATTGGTTGCCCCTCTTCCCGTTCATCCTCAGGACAAATTGCAACCTGTACGGAACAGGAGCTTAAAGGTGCTGATTCTCCAAGTAGGGTGATTGCTACTAAAATAGCTGGAATGGCGAACCCGAGCACAAGGAGATGAGAAATGAGGTGCGTTTTAGAAACCTTTCAAAATCACACGGTGTACCATCTTCTGGGTTCCTCATGCAAGTTTTCGATGTAGGAAGATGCCCTTGAACCTGGAGATTTGGGACCCATGGGATGGGTACCACGCAGTATTACCTTAAAGGGTCTGTGTTGGCTCACCCAACCTCACCAAACCTCTCAGCCCCAAGAGTGTCCACCCTATGTCTCATCCAGCTGTGGCTCTAGATATGGTCAATCCAGGTTGCGTCACACCCCTGAATGAATTTTGTAAGAATTTCTCTCTCTTTCACTGTCTTTGTTTCATGGGTTTTTAAAACTAATTTATTTTTATAATGGGGTTTAGCTGCTTTTCACAGCTGTGTTTTTGCGGCTTTACACACACTTGACTCACTTCCGGAGAGATATCAATACATAGGTTTTAAGATTCTCACTAGTCAGATATATTCTTGTGCGGTGAATAGGGGGTGTTGAGTCCAGTTCACTGAGCAAGGAGTAGGTCTTGTCTATTACATATTGGGTGTATGGAACGGTATCTGAGCTAATTTGAAATCCTTGTTTTATGCATCACACCACCTCATCTTTCCCGTTAAGCAGCCATAGTGTGTTTTCTACACGTGTGACTCTGTTCTCTTTTGTAATTCAGTTCAAGTGTAGCAGTTTTTACATTCCCTCTATACGTGATAGCTTATGATATGTGTCTTTTTCTGTGTGACTTATTTCACTTAGAGTCGTCGTACCTAAATCCACTCATCATGCTGCTACTAGCCTTATGACATTGATTTCATGGCTGAGTGATATTCCATTGTACATAAGGACCACAACTTCTTTATCCATTTTTCACTTTCCTGGGATATTTAAGGTGTCATGAAGTGGAGGTTCTTGTCAACAGAGCAGCCCTAAACGTTGGGGTGCCTGTGTCTTGCTGATTTTTAGTTTTCCCAATTTATACGCCCATGAGTGGAAGTGCCCTATGCTCCCTAAGCTGTGTTTTTTCGATGTTTAAGGCCACACCGTACACTTCTCCAGAGTGGCTGCTGGCAATTTACATCCCGCCCATCAGTGTAGCAAGGCTCCCATTTCTCCATGGCCTGTCCTGCTTTTGTGGTTTTGACACATTTTTCAGCTTGGCCCTTTTGACCGATTCGAAGCGAGACTCCTTTGTAGTGCTGATTTGCCTTTCCATGTTGCTTGGTTGGCCTAAAAGGGCGTATGCGTTTTTTCCTGAATATATTCAGGAAAAAACGCATACGCCCTTTTTGGCCAAGGGCATCATTGTCAACGTTTTGCCGCTTTTCATGTGCTTTAAAGCCGATTCGAATCTACCTCCTGAAACCAGTTTCCTGCAATTCTGCCTAGCTTTCAAATGCTCTTCGTTGCCTTCCCTCAATATATTTGTGGACGAGAGTTATCATTTATAACTCTGCAGGTTTGTGAATTGCAGTACCCATGTGCTCCATTTTTCAACTGGCTTTTTTGGGACGTGGCCGCAGAAGCGCGGGATTGCCTCAGGCCCTATTCTGGTTCCTGGCGGCAGGCTGAGCCTGTGGTTAATTCTTCTTCCTGATGTGAAAATAGAGTGACCTGTGCCTGTCCCAACACCTAGATCTAGTCTCTCATTGGTTGCCCCTCTTCCCGTTCATCCTCAGGACAAAGTGCAACCTGTATGGAACAGGAGGTTAAAGGTGCTGTTTCTCCAACTAGGGAGATTACTAGTTAAGAAGCTGGAATGGCGAACCCGAGCACAAGGAGATGAGAAATGAGGTGCGTTTCAGAAACCTTTCCCGTTCAGACGGTGTACCATCTTCTAGGTTTCTCATGCATGTTTTCGATGTAGGAAGATTCCCTTGAACCTGGACATTTGGGACCCATGGGATGGGTACCACACAGTATTACTTTAAAGGGTCTGCGTTTGCTCACCCAACCTCACCAAACCTCTCATCCCCAAGAGTGTCCACCCTTATGTCTCATCCAGCTGTGGGTCTAGATATGGTCAATCCAGGTTGCATCACAGCCTCTGAACGAATTTTGTAAGAATTTCTCTCTCTTTCACTGTCTTTGTTTTACGGGTTTTTAAAAGTAATTTATTTTTATAATGGGGTTTAGCTGCTTTTCACGGCTGTGTTTATGCGGATTTACACTCACTTGACTCACTTCCAGAGAGATATCAATACATAGGTTTTAAGATTCTTACTAGTCACATATATTCTTGTGCGGTGAATAGGGGGTGTTGAGTCCAGTTCACTGAGCAAGGAGTAGGTCTTGTCTATTACATATTGGGTGTATGGAACGGTATCTGAGCGAATTTGAAACCCTTGTTTTATGCATCACCCCACCTCACCTTTCCCGTTAAGCAGCCATAGTGTGTTTTCTAAACGTGTGAGTCTGTTCTGTTTTGTAATTCAGTTCAACTGTAGCGGTTTTTACATTCCCTCTATAAGTGATAGCTTATGATAAGTGTCTTTTTCTGTGTGACTTATTTCACTTAGAATCGTCGTACCTAAGTTCACTCATCTTGCTTCTACTTGCCTTATGACATTGATTTCATATCTGAGTGATATTCCATTGTACATAAGGACCACAACTTCTTTATCCATTTTTCTCTTTCCGGGGATATTTAAGGTGTCATGAAGTGGAGGTTCTTGTCAACAGAGCAGCCCTAAACTTTGGGGTGCCTGTGTCTTGCTGATTTTTATTTTTCCCAATTTATACGCCCATGAGTGGACGTTCCCTATGCTCCCTAAGCTGTGTTTTTTCGATGTTTCAGGACACACCGTACACTTCTCCAGAGTGGCTGCTGGCAATTTACATCCCGCCCATCAGCGTAGCAAGGCTCCAATTTCTCCATGGCCTGTCCTGCATTTGTGGTTTTGACACTTTTATCAGCATGGCCCTTTAGACCGATGGGAAGCGAGACTTCTTTGTAGCGCTGATTTGCCTTTCCAGGTTGCTTGGTTGGCCAAAAAGGGCGTATGCGTTTTTTCCTGAATATATTCAGGAAAAAACGCATACGCCCTTTTTGGCCAAGGGCATCATTGTCGACGTTTTGCCGCTTTTCATGTGCTTTAAAGGCGAATTGAATCTACCTCCTGAAATCTGTTTCCTGCAGTTCTGCCTTGCTTTCAAATCCTCTTCGTTGCCTTCCCTCAATATATTTGTGGACGAGAGTTATCATTTATAATTCTGCAGGTTTGTGAATTGCAGTGCCCCTCAGCTCCATTTTTCAACTCGCTATTTTGGGAGCTGGCCTCAAATCGCGGGATTGCCTCAGGCACTATTCTGATTCCGGGCGGCAGGCTGAGCCTGTGCTTAATTCTTCTTCCTGATGGGAAAATAGAGTGACCTGTGCCTGTCCCAACACCTAGATCTAGTCTCTCATTGGTTGCCCCTCTTCCCGTTCATCCTCAGGACACATTGCAACCTGTACAGAACAGGAGGTTAAAGGTGCTGATTCTCCAAGAAGGGAGATTGCTAGTAAAGTATCTGGAATGGCGAACCCGAGCACAAGGAGATGAGAAACGAGGTGCGTTTTAGAAACCTTTCCCGATCACACGGTGTACCATCTTCTGGGTTTCTCATGCATGTGTTCGATGCAGGAAGACGCCCTTGAAACTGGAGATTTGGGACCCATGGGATGGGTACCACACAGTATTACTTTAAAGGGTCTGCGTTTGCTCACCCAACCTCACCAAACCTCTCAGCCCCAAGAGTGTCCACCCTTATGTCTCATCCAGCTGTGGCTCTAGATATGGTCAATCCAGGTTGCGTCACAGCCACTGAATGAATTTTGTAAGAATTTCTCTCTCTTTCACTGTCTTTGTTTCATGGGTTTTTAAAACTAATTTATTTTTATAATGGGGTTTAGCTGCTTTTCACGGCTGTGTTTATGCGGCTTTACACCCAATTGACACACTTCCAGAGAGATATCAATACATAGGTTTTACGATTATTACTAGTCACATATATTCTTGTGCGGTGAATAGGGGGTGTTGAGTCCAGTTCACTGAGCAAGGAGTAGGTCTTGTCTATTACATATTGGGTGTATGGAACGGTGTCTGAGCGAATTTGAAACCCTTGTTTTATGCATCACCCCACCTCACCTTTCCCGTTAAGCAGCCATAGTGTGTTTTCTAAACGTGTGACTATGTTCTGTTTTGTAATTCAGTTCAAGTGTAGCGGTTTTTACATTCCCTCTATAAGTGATAGCTTACGATAAGTCTCTTTTTCTGTGTGACTTATTTCCCTTAGAGTCGTCATACCTAAATCCACCCATCATGCTGCTACTAGCCTTATGACATTGATTTCATGTCTGAGTGATATTCCATTGTACATAAGGACCACAACTTCTTTATCCATTTTTCTCTTTCCTGGGATATTTAAGGTGTCATGAAGTGGAGGTTCTTGTCAACAGAGCAGCCCGAAACTTTGGGGTGCCTGTGTCTTGCTGATTTTTAGTTTTCCCAGTTTATACGCCCATGAGTGGAAGTGCCATATGCTCCCTAAACTGTGTTTTTTCGATGTTTCAGGGCACACCGTACACTTCTCCAGAGTGGCTGTTCGCAATTTATATCCCGCCCATCAGCGTAGCAAGGCTCCAATTTCTCCATGGCCTGTCCTGCATTTGTGGTTTTGACACTTTAATTAGCATGGCCCTTTTGATGGATGGGAAGCGAGACTTCTTTGTAGCGCTGATTTGCCTTTCCAGGTTGCTTGGTTGGCCAAAAAGGGCGTATGCGTTTTTTCCTGAATATATTCAGGAAAAAACGCATACGCCCTTTTTGCCCAAGGGCATCATTGTCCACGTTTGGCCGATTTTCATGTGCTTTAAAGGCGATTCGAATCTACCTCCTGAAATCTGTTTCCTGCAATTCTGCCTTGCTTTCAAATCCTCTTCGTTGCCTTCCCTCAATATATTTTTGGACGAGACTTATCATTTATAACTCTGCAGGTTTGTGAATTGCAGTGCCCCTGAGCTCCATTTTTCAACTCGCTTTTTTGGGAGCTGGCCGCAAAAGTGCGGGTATGCCTCAGGCCCTATGCTGGTTCTGGGTGGCAGGCTGAGCCTGTGGTTATTTCTTTTTCCTGATGGGAAAATAGAGTGACCTGTGCCTGTCCCAACACCTAGATCTAGTCTCTCATTGGTTGCCCCTCTTCCCGTTCATCCTCAGGACAAATTGCAACCTGTAGGGAACAGGAGGTTAAAGGTGCTGATTCTCCAAGTAGGGTGATTGCTAGTAAAATAGCTGGAATGGCGAACCCGAGCACAAGGAGATGAGAAATGAGGTGCGTTTTAGAAACCTTTCAAAATCACACGGTGTACCATCTTCTGGGTTCCTCATGCAAGTTTTCGATGTAGGAAGATGCCCTTGAACCTGGAGATTTGGGACCCATGGGATGGGTACCACGCAGTATTACCTTAAAGGGTCTGTGTTGGCTCACCCAACCTCACCAAACCTCTCAGCCCCAAGAGTGTCCACCCTATGTCTCATCCAGCTGTGGCTCTAGATATGGTCAATCCAGGTTGCGTCACACCCCTGAATGAATTTTGTAAGAATTTCTCTCTCTTTCACTGTCTTTGTTTCATGGGTTTTTAAAACTAATTTATTTTTATAATGGGGTTTAGCTGCTTTTCACAGCTGTGTTTTTGCGGCTTTACACACACTTGACTCACTTCCGGAGAGATATCAATACATAGGTTTTAAGATTCTCACTAGTCAGATATATTCTTGTGCGGTGAATAGGGGGTGTTGAGTCCAGTTCACTGAGCAAGGAGTAGGTCTTGTCTATTACATATTGGGTGTATGGAACGGTATCTGAGCTAATTTGAAATCCTTGTTTTATGCATCACACCACCTCATCTTTCCCGTTAAGCAGCCATAGTGTGTTTTCTACACGTGTGACTCTGTTCTCTTTTGTAATTCAGTTCAAGTGTAGCAGTTTTTACATTCCCTCTATACGTGATAGCTTATGATAAGTGTCTTTTTCTGTGTGACTTATTTCACTTAGAGTCGTCGTACCTAAATCCACTCATCATGCTGCTACTAGCCTTATGACATTGATTTCATGGCTGAGTGATATTCCATTGTACATAAGGACCACAACTTCTTTATCCATTTTTCACTTTCCTGGGATATTTAAGGTGTCATGAAGTGGAGGTTCTTGTCAACAGAGCAGCCCTAAACGTTGGGGTGCCTGTGTCTTGCTGATTTTTAGTTTTCCCAATTTATACGCCCATGAGTGGAAGTGCCCTATGCTCCCTAAGCTGTGTTTTTTCGATGTTTAAGGCCACACCGTACACTTCTCCAGAGTGGCTGCTGGCAATTTACATCCCGCCCATCAGTGTAGCAAGGCTCCCATTTCTCCATGGCCTGTCCTGCTTTTGTGGTTTTGACACATTTTTCAGCTTGGCCCTTTTGACCGATTCGAAGCGAGACTCCTTTGTAGTGCTGATTTGCCTTTCCATGTTGCTTGGTTGGCCTAAAAGGGCGTATGCGTTTTTTCCTGAATATATTCAGGAAAAAACGCATACGCCCTTTTTGGCCAAGGGCATCATTGTCAACGTTTTGCCGCTTTTCATGTGCTTTAAAGCCGATTCGAATCTACCTCCTGAAACCAGTTTCCTGCAATTCTGCCTAGCTTTCAAATGCTCTTCGTTGCCTTCCCTCAATATATTTGTGGACGAGAGTTATCATTTATAACTCTGCAGGTTTGTGAATTGCAGTACCCATGTGCTCCATTTTTCAACTGGCTTTTTTGGGACGTGGCCGCAGAAGCGCGGGATTGCCTCAGGCCCTATTCTGGTTCCTGGCGGCAGGCTGAGCCTGTGGTTAATTCTTCTTCCTGATGTGAAAATAGAGTGACCTGTGCCTGTCCCAACACCTAGATCTAGTCTCTCATTGGTTGCCCCTCTTCCCGTTCATCCTCAGGACAAAGTGCAACCTGTATGGAACAGGAGGTTAAAGGTGCTGTTTCTCCAACTAGGGAGATTACTAGTTAAGAAGCTGGAATGGCGAACCCGAGCACAAGGAGATGAGAAATGAGGTGCGTTTCAGAAACCTTTCCCGTTCAGACGGTGTACCATCTTCTAGGTTTCTCATGCATGTTTTCGATGTAGGAAGATTCCCTTGAACCTGGACATTTGGGACCCATGGGATGGGTACCACACAGTATTACTTTAAAGGGTCTGCGTTTGCTCACCCAACCTCACCAAACCTCTCATCCCCAAGAGTGTCCACCCTTATGTCTCATCCAGCTGTGGGTCTAGATATGGTCAATCCAGGTTGCATCACAGCCTCTGAACGAATTTTGTAAGAATTTCTCTCTCTTTCACTGTCTTTGTTTTACGGGTTTTTAAAAGTAATTTATTTTTATAATGGGGTTTAGCTGCTTTTCACGGCTGTGTTTATGCGGATTTACACTCACTTGACTCACTTCCAGAGAGATATCAATACATAGGTTTTAAGATTCTTACTAGTCACATATATTCTTGTGCGGTGAATAGGGGGTGTTGAGTCCAGTTCACTGAGCAAGGAGTAGGTCTTGTCTATTACATATTGGGTGTATGGAACGGTATCTGAGCGAATTTGAAACCCTTGTTTTATGCATCACCCCACCTCACCTTTCCCGTTAAGCAGCCATAGTGTGTTTTCTAAACGTGTGAGTCTGTTCTGTTTTGTAATTCAGTTCAACTGTAGCGGTTTTTACATTCCCTCTATAAGTGATAGCTTATGATAAGTGTCTTTTTCTGTGTGACTTATTTCACTTAGAATCGTCGTACCTAAGTTCACTCATCTTGCTTCTACTTGCCTTATGACATTGATTTCATATCTGAGTGATATTCCATTGTACATAAGGACCACAACTTCTTTATCCATTTTTCTCTTTCCGGGGATATTTAAGGTGTCATGAAGTGGAGGTTCTTGTCAACAGAGCAGCCCTAAACTTTGGGGTGCCTGTGTCTTGCTGATTTTTATTTTTCCCAATTTATACGCCCATGAGTGGACGTTCCCTATGCTCCCTAAGCTGTGTTTTTTCGATGTTTCAGGACACACCGTACACTTCTCCAGAGTGGCTGCTGGCAATTTACATCCCGCCCATCAGCGTAGCAAGGCTCCAATTTCTCCATGGCCTGTCCTGCATTTGTGGTTTTGACACTTTTATCAGCATGGCCCTTTAGACCGATGGGAAGCGAGACTTCTTTGTAGCGCTGATTTGCCTTTCCAGGTTGCTTGGTTGGCCAAAAAGGGCGTATGCGTTTTTTCCTGAATATATTCAGGAAAAAACGCATACGCCCTTTTTGGCCAAGGGCATCATTGTCGACGTTTTGCCGCTTTTCATGTGCTTTAAAGGCGAATTGAATCTACCTCCTGAAATCTGTTTCCTGCAGTTCTGCCTTGCTTTCAAATCCTCTTCGTTGCCTTCCCTCAATATATTTGTGGACGAGAGTTATCATTTATAATTCTGCAGGTTTGTGAATTGCAGTGCCCCTCAGCTCCATTTTTCAACTCGCTATTTTGGGAGCTGGCCTCAAATCGCGGGATTGCCTCAGGCACTATTCTGATTCCGGGCGGCAGGCTGAGCCTGTGCTTAATTCTTCTTCCTGATGGGAAAATAGAGTGACCTGTGCCTGTCCCAACACCTAGATCTAGTCTCTCATTGGTTGCCCCTCTTCCCGTTCATCCTCAGGACACATTGCAACCTGTACAGAACAGGAGGTTAAAGGTGCTGATTCTCCAAGAAGGGAGATTGCTAGTAAAGTATCTGGAATGGCGAACCCGAGCACAAGGAGATGAGAAACGAGGTGCGTTTTAGAAACCTTTCCCGATCACACGGTGTACCATCTTCTGGGTTTCTCATGCATGTGTTCGATGCAGGAAGACGCCCTTGAAACTGGAGATTTGGGACCCATGGGATGGGTACCACACAGTATTACTTTAAAGGGTCTGCGTTTGCTCACCCAACCTCACCAAACCTCTCAGCCCCAAGAGTGTCCACCCTTATGTCTCATCCAGCTGTGGCTCTAGATATGGTCAATCCAGGTTGCGTCACAGCCACTGAATGAATTTTGTAAGAATTTCTCTCTCTTTCACTGTCTTTGTTTCATGGGTTTTTAAAACTAATTTATTTTTATAATGGGGTTTAGCTGCTTTTCACGGCTGTGTTTATGCGGCTTTACACCCAATTGACACACTTCCAGAGAGATATCAATACATAGGTTTTACGATTATTACTAGTCACATATATTCTTGTGCGGTGAATAGGGGGTGTTGAGTCCAGTTCACTGAGCAAGGAGTAGGTCTTGTCTATTACATATTGGGTGTATGGAACGGTGTCTGAGCGAATTTGAAACCCTTGTTTTATGCATCACCCCACCTCACCTTTCCCGTTAAGCAGCCATAGTGTGTTTTCTAAACGTGTGACTATGTTCTGTTTTGTAATTCAGTTCAAGTGTAGCGGTTTTTACATTCCCTCTATAAGTGATAGCTTACGATAAGTCTCTTTTTCTGTGTGACTTATTTCCCTTAGAGTCGTCATACCTAAATCCACCCATCATGCTGCTACTAGCCTTATGACATTGATTTCATGTCTGAGTGATATTCCATTGTACATAAGGACCACAACTTCTTTATCCATTTTTCTCTTTCCTGGGATATTTAAGGTGTCATGAAGTGGAGGTTCTTGTCAACAGAGCAGCCCGAAACTTTGGGGTGCCTGTGTCTTGCTGATTTTTAGTTTTCCCAGTTTATACGCCCATGAGTGGAAGTGCCATATGCTCCCTAAACTGTGTTTTTTCGATGTTTCAGGGCACACCGTACACTTCTCCAGAGTGGCTGTTCGCAATTTATATCCCGCCCATCAGCGTAGCAAGGCTCCAATTTCTCCATGGCCTGTCCTGCATTTGTGGTTTTGACACTTTAATTAGCATGGCCCTTTTGATGGATGGGAAGCGAGACTTCTTTGTAGCGCTGATTTGCCTTTCCAGGTTGCTTGGTTGGCCAAAAAGGGCGTATGCGTTTTTTCCTGAATATATTCAGGAAAAAACGCATACGCCCTTTTTGCCCAAGGGCATCATTGTCCACGTTTGGCCGATTTTCATGTGCTTTAAAGGCGATTCGAATCTACCTCCTGAAATCTGTTTCCTGCAATTCTGCCTTGCTTTCAAATCCTCTTCGTTGCCTTCCCTCAATATATTTTTGGACGAGACTTATCATTTATAACTCTGCAGGTTTGTGAATTGCAGTGCCCCTGAGCTCCATTTTTCAACTCGCTTTTTTGGGAGCTGGCCGCAAAAGCGCGGGTATGCCTCAGGCCCTATGCTGGTTCTGGGTGGCAGGCTGAGCCTGTGGTTATTTCTTTTTCCTGATGGGAAAATAGAGTGACCTGTGCCTGTCCCAACACCTAGATCTAGTCTCTCATTGGTTGCCCCTCTTCCCGTTCATCCTCAGGACAAATTGCAACCTGTAGGGAACAGGAGGTTAAAGGTGCTGATTCTCCAAGTAGGGTGATTGCTAGTAAAATAGCTGGAATGGCGAACCCGAGCACAAGGAGATGAGAAATGAGGTGCGTTTTAGAAACCTTTCAAAATCACACGGTGTACCATCTTCTGGGTTCCTCATGCAAGTTTTCGATGTAGGAAGATGCCCTTGAACCTGGAGATTTGGGACCCATGGGATGGGTACCACGCAGTATTACCTTAAAGGGTCTGTGTTGGCTCACCCAACCTCACCAAACCTCTCAGCCCCAAGAGTGTCCACCCTATGTCTCATCCAGCTGTGGCTCTAGATATGGTCAATCCAGGTTGCGTCACACCCCTGAATGAATTTTGTAAGAATTTCTCTCTCTTTCACTGTCTTTGTTTCATGGGTTTTTAAAACTAATTTATTTTTATAATGGGGTTTAGCTGCTTTTCACAGCTGTGTTTTTGCGGCTTTACACACACTTGACTCACTTCCGGAGAGATATCAATACATAGGTTTTAAGATTCTCACTAGTCAGATATATTCTTGTGCGGTGAATAGGGGGTGTTGAGTCCAGTTCACTGAGCAAGGAGTAGGTCTTGTCTATTACATATTGGGTGTATGGAACGGTATCTGAGCTAATTTGAAATCCTTGTTTTATGCATCACACCACCTCATCTTTCCCGTTAAGCAGCCATAGTGTGTTTTCTACACGTGTGACTCTGTTCTCTTTTGTAATTCAGTTCAAGTGTAGCAGTTTTTACATTCCCTCTATACGTGATAGCTTATGATAAGTGTCTTTTTCTGTGTGACTTATTTCACTTAGAGTCGTCGTACCTAAATCCACTCATCATGCTGCTACTAGCCTTATGACATTGATTTCATGGCTGAGTGATATTCCATTGTACATAAGGACCACAACTTCTTTATCCATTTTTCACTTTCCTGGGATATTTAAGGTGTCATGAAGTGGAGGTTCTTGTCAACAGAGCAGCCCTAAACGTTGGGGTGCCTGTGTCTTGCTGATTTTTAGTTTTCCCAATTTATACGCCCATGAGTGGAAGTGCCCTATGCTCCCTAAGCTGTGTTTTTTCGATGTTTAAGGCCACACCGTACACTTCTCCAGAGTGGCTGCTGGCAATTTACATCCCGCCCATCAGTGTAGCAAGGCTCCCATTTCTCCATGGCCTGTCCTGCTTTTGTGGTTTTGACACATTTTTCAGCTTGGCCCTTTTGACCGATTCGAAGCGAGACTCCTTTGTAGTGCTGATTTGCCTTTCCATGTTGCTTGGTTGGCCTAAAAGGGCGTATGCGTTTTTTCCTGAATATATTCAGGAAAAAACGCATACGCCCTTTTTGGCCAAGGGCATCATTGTCAACGTTTTGCCGCTTTTCATGTGCTTTAAAGCCGATTCGAATCTACCTCCTGAAACCAGTTTCCTGCAATTCTGCCTAGCTTTCAAATGCTCTTCGTTGCCTTCCCTCAATATATTTGTGGACGAGAGTTATCATTTATAACTCTGCAGGTTTGTGAATTGCAGTACCCATGTGCTCCATTTTTCAACTGGCTTTTTTGGGACGTGGCCGCAGAAGCGCGGGATTGCCTCAGGCCCTATTCTGGTTCCTGGCGGCAGGCTGAGCCTGTGGTTAATTCTTCTTCCTGATGTGAAAATAGAGTGACCTGTGCCTGTCCCAACACCTAGATCTAGTCTCTCATTGGTTGCCCCTCTTCCCGTTCATCCTCAGGACAAAGTGCAACCTGTATGGAACAGGAGGTTAAAGGTGCTGTTTCTCCAACTAGGGAGATTACTAGTTAAGAAGCTGGAATGGCGAACCCGAGCACAAGGAGATGAGAAATGAGGTGCGTTTCAGAAACCTTTCCCGTTCAGACGGTGTACCATCTTCTAGGTTTCTCATGCATGTTTTCGATGTAGGAAGATTCCCTTGAACCTGGACATTTGGGACCCATGGGATGGGTACCACACAGTATTACTTTAAAGGGTCTGCGTTTGCTCACCCAACCTCACCAAACCTCTCATCCCCAAGAGTGTCCACCCTTATGTCTCATCCAGCTGTGGGTCTAGATATGGTCAATCCAGGTTGCATCACAGCCTCTGAACGAATTTTGTAAGAATTTCTCTCTCTTTCACTGTCTTTGTTTTACGGGTTTTTAAAAGTAATTTATTTTTATAATGGGGTTTAGCTGCTTTTCACGGCTGTGTTTATGCGGATTTACACTCACTTGACTCACTTCCAGAGAGATATCAATACATAGGTTTTAAGATTCTTACTAGTCACATATATTCTTGTGCGGTGAATAGGGGGTGTTGAGTCCAGTTCACTGAGCAAGGAGTAGGTCTTGTCTATTACATATTGGGTGTATGGAACGGTATCTGAGCGAATTTGAAACCCTTGTTTTATGCATCACCCCACCTCACCTTTCCCGTTAAGCAGCCATAGTGTGTTTTCTAAACGTGTGAGTCTGTTCTGTTTTGTAATTCAGTTCAACTGTAGCGGTTTTTACATTCCCTCTATAAGTGATAGCTTATGATAAGTGTCTTTTTCTGTGTGACTTATTTCACTTAGAATCGTCGTACCTAAGTTCACTCATCTTGCTTCTACTTGCCTTATGACATTGATTTCATATCTGAGTGATATTCCATTGTACATAAGGACCACAACTTCTTTATCCATTTTTCTCTTTCCGGGGATATTTAAGGTGTCATGAAGTGGAGGTTCTTGTCAACAGAGCAGCCCTAAACTTTGGGGTGCCTGTGTCTTGCTGATTTTTATTTTTCCCAATTTATACGCCCATGAGTGGACGTTCCCTATGCTCCCTAAGCTGTGTTTTTTCGATGTTTCAGGACACACCGTACACTTCTCCAGAGTGGCTGCTGGCAATTTACATCCCGCCCATCAGCGTAGCAAGGCTCCAATTTCTCCATGGCCTGTCCTGCATTTGTGGTTTTGACACTTTTATCAGCATGGCCCTTTAGACCGATGGGAAGCGAGACTTCTTTGTAGCGCTGATTTGCCTTTCCAGGTTGCTTGGTTGGCCAAAAAGGGCGTATGCGTTTTTTCCTGAATATATTCAGGAAAAAACGCATACGCCCTTTTTGGCCAAGGGCATCATTGTCGACGTTTTGCCGCTTTTCATGTGCTTTAAAGGCGAATTGAATCTACCTCCTGAAATCTGTTTCCTGCAGTTCTGCCTTGCTTTCAAATCCTCTTCGTTGCCTTCCCTCAATATATTTGTGGACGAGACTTATCATTTATAATTCTGCAGGTTTGTGAATTGCAGTGCCCCTCAGCTCCATTTTTCAACTCGCTATTTTGGGAGCTGGCCTCAAATCGCGGGATTGCCTCAGGCACTATTCTGATTCCGGGCGGCAGGCTGAGCCTGTGCTTAATTCTTCTTCCTGATGGGAAAATAGAGTGACCTGTGCCTGTCCCAACACCTAGATCTAGTCTCTCATTGGTTGCCCCTCTTCCCGTTCATCCTCAGGACACATTGCAACCTGTACAGAACAGGAGGTTAAAGGTGCTGATTCTCCAAGAAGGGAGATTGCTAGTAAAGTATCTGGAATGGCGAACCCGAGCACAAGGAGATGAGAAACGAGGTGCGTTTTAGAAACCTTTCCCGATCACACGGTGTACCATCTTCTGGGTTTCTCATGCATGTGTTCGATGCAGGAAGACGCCCTTGAAACTGGAGATTTGGGACCCATGGGATGGGTACCACACAGTATTACTTTAAAGGGTCTGCGTTTGCTCACCCAACCTCACCAAACCTCTCAGCCCCAAGAGTGTCCACCCTTATGTCTCATCCAGCTGTGGCTCTAGATATGGTCAATCCAGGTTGCGTCACAGCCACTGAATGAATTTTGTAAGAATTTCTCTCTCTTTCACTGTCTTTGTTTCATGGGTTTTTAAAACTAATTTATTTTTATAATGGGGTTTAGCTGCTTTTCACGGCTGTGTTTATGCGGCTTTACACCCAATTGACACACTTCCAGAGAGATATCAATACATAGGTTTTACGATTATTACTAGTCACATATATTCTTGTGCGGTGAATAGGGGGTGTTGAGTCCAGTTCACTGAGCAAGGAGTAGGTCTTGTCTATTACATATTGGGTGTATGGAACGGTGTCTGAGCGAATTTGAAACCCTTGTTTTATGCATCACCCCACCTCACCTTTCCCGTTAAGCAGCCATAGTGTGTTTTCTAAACGTGTGACTATGTTCTGTTTTGTAATTCAGTTCAAGTGTAGCGGTTTTTACATTCCCTCTATAAGTGATAGCTTACGATAAGTCTCTTTTTCTGTGTGACTTATTTCCCTTAGAGTCGTCATACCTAAATCCACCCATCATGCTGCTACTAGCCTTATGACATTGATTTCATGTCTGAGTGATATTCCATTGTACATAAGGACCACAACTTCTTTATCCATTTTTCTCTTTCCTGGGATATTTAAGGTGTCATGAAGTGGAGGTTCTTGTCAACAGAGCAGCCCGAAACTTTGGGGTGCCTGTGTCTTGCTGATTTTTAGTTTTCCCAGTTTATACGCCCATGAGTGGAAGTGCCATATGCTCCCTAAACTGTGTTTTTTCGATGTTTCAGGGCACACCGTACACTTCTCCAGAGTGGCTGTTCGCAATTTATATCCCGCCCATCAGCGTAGCAAGGCTCCAATTTCTCCATGGCCTGTCCTGCATTTGTGGTTTTGACACTTTAATTAGCATGGCCCTTTTGATGGATGGGAAGCGAGACTTCTTTGTAGCGCTGATTTGCCTTTCCAGGTTGCTTGGTTGGCCAAAAAGGGCGTATGCGTTTTTTCCTGAATATATTCAGGAAAAAACGCATACGCCCTTTTTGCCCAAGGGCATCATTGTCCACGTTTGGCCGATTTTCATGTGCTTTAAAGGCGATTCGAATCTACCTCCTGAAATCTGTTTCCTGCAATTCTGCCTTGCTTTCAAATCCTCTTCGTTGCCTTCCCTCAATATATTTTTGGACGAGACTTATCATTTATAACTCTGCAGGTTTGTGAATTGCAGTGCCCCTGAGCTCCATTTTTCAACTCGCTTTTTTGGGAGCTGGCCGCAAAAGCGCGGGTATGCCTCAGGCCCTATGCTGGTTCTGGGTGGCAGGCTGAGCCTGTGGTTATTTCTTTTTCCTGATGGGAAAATAGAGTGACCTGTGCCTGTCCCAACACCTAGATCTAGTCTCTCATTGGTTGCCCCTCTTCCCGTTCATCCTCAGGACAAATTGCAACCTGTAGGGAACAGGAGGTTAAAGGTGCTGATTCTCCAAGTAGGGTGATTGGTACTAAAATAGCTGGAATGGCGAACCCGAGCACAAGGAGATGAGAAATGAGGTGCGTTTTAGAAACCTTTCAAAATCACACGGTGTACCATCTTCTGGGTTCCTCATGCAAGTTTTCGATGTAGGAAGATGCCCTTGAACCTGGAGATTTGGGACCCATGGGATGGGTACCACGCAGTATTACCTTAAAGGGTCTGTGTTGGCTCACCCAACCTCACCAAACCTCTCAGCCCCAAGAATGTCCACCCTTATGTCTCATCCAGCTGTGGGTCTAGATATGGTCAATCCAGGTTGCGTCACAGCCCCTGAATGAATTTTGTAAGAATTTCTGTCTCTTTCACTGTCTTTGTTTCATGGGTTTTTAAAACTAATTTATTTTTATAATGGGGTTTAGCTGCTTTTCACGGCTGTGTTTATGCGGCTTTACACACAGTTGACACACTTCCAGAGAGATATCAATACATAGGTTTTAAGATTCTTACTAGTCACATATATTCTTGTGCGGTGAATAGGGGGTGTTGAGTCCAGTTCACTGAGCAAGGAGTAGGTCTTGTCTATTACATATTGGGTGTATGGAACGGTATCTGAGCGAATTTGAAACCCTTGTTTTATGCATCACCCCACCTCACCTTTCCCGTTAAGCAGCCATAGTGTGTTTTCTAAACGTGTGAGTCTGTTCTGTTTTGTAATTCAGTTCAACTGTAGCGGTTTTTACATTCCCTCTATAAGTGATAGCTTATGATAAGTGTCTTTTTCTGTGTGACTTATTTCACTTAGAATCGTCGTACCTAAGTTCACTCATCTTGCTTCTACTTGCCTTATGACATTGATTTCATATCTGAGTGATATTCCATTGTACATAAGGACCACAACTTCTTTATCCATTTTTCTCTTTCCGGGGATATTTAAGGTGTCATGAAGTGGAGGTTCTTGTCAACAGAGCAGCCCTAAACTTTGGGGTGCCTGTGTCTTGCTGATTTTTATTTTTCCCAATTTATACGCCCATGAGTGGACGTTCCCTATGCTCCCTAAGCTGTGTTTTTTCGATGTTTCAGGACACACCGTACACTTCTCCAGAGTGGCTGCTGGCAATTTACATCCCGCCCATCAGCGTAGCAAGGCTCCAATTTCTCCATGGCCTGTCCTGCATTTGTGGTTTTGACACTTTTATCAGCATGGCCCTTTAGACCGATGGGAAGCGAGACTTCTTTGTAGCGCTGATTTGCCTTTCCAGGTTGCTTGGTTGGCCAAAAAGGGCGTATGCGTTTTTTCCTGAATATATTCAGGAAAAAACGCATACGCCCTTTTTGGCCAAGGGCATCATTGTCGACGTTTTGCCGCTTTTCATGTGCTTTAAAGGCGAATTGAATCTACCTCCTGAAATCTGTTTCCTGCAGTTCTGCCTTGCTTTCAAATCCTCTTCGTTGCCTTCCCTCAATATATTTGTGGACGAGACTTATCATTTATAATTCTGCAGGTTTGTGAATTGCAGTGCCCCTCAGCTCCATTTTTCAACTCGCTATTTTGGGAGCTGGCCTCAAATCGCGGGATTGCCTCAGGCACTATTCTGATTCCGGGCGGCAGGCTGAGCCTGTGCTTAATTCTTCTTCCTGATGGGAAAATAGAGTGACCTGTGCCTGTCCCAACACCTAGATCTAGTCTCTCATTGGTTGCCCCTCTTCCCGTTCATCCTCAGGACACATTGCCACCTGTACAGAACAGGAGGTTAAAGGTGCTGATTCTCCAAGAAGGGAGATTGCTAGTAAAGTATCTGGAATGGCGAACCCGAGCACAAGGAGATGAGAAACGAGGTGCGTTTTAGAAACCTTTCCCGATCACACGGTGTACCATCTTCTGGGTTTCTCATGCATGTTTTCGATGCAGGAAGACGCCCTTGAAACTGGAGATTTGGGACCCATGGGATGGGTACCACACAGTATTACTTTAAAGGGTCTGCGTTTGCTCACCCAACCTCACCAAACCTCTCAGCCCCAAGAGTGTCCACCCTTATGTCTCATCCAGCTGTGGCTCTAGATATGGTCAATCCAGGTTGCGTCACAGCCACTGAATGAATTTTGTAAGAATTTCTCTCTCTTTCACTGTCTTTGTTTCATGGGTTTTTAAAACTAATTTATTTTTATAATGGGGTTTAGCTGCTTTTCACGGCTGTGTTTATGCGGCTTTACACCCAATTGACACACTTCCAGAGAGATATCAATACATAGGTTTTACGATTATTACTAGTCACATATATTCTTGTGCGGTGAATAGGGGGTGTTGAGTCCAGTTCACTGAGCAAGGAGTAGGTCTTGTCTATTACATATTGGGTGTATGGAACGGTGTCTGAGCGAATTTGAAACCCTTGTTTTATGCATCACCCCACCTCACCTTTCCCGTTAAGCAGCCATAGTGTGTTTTCTAAACGTGTGACTATGTTCTGTTTTGTAATTCAGTTCAAGTGTAGCGGTTTTTACATTCCCTCTATAAGTGATAGCTTACGATAAGTCTCTTTTTCTGTGTGACTTATTTCCCTTAGAGTCGTCATACCTAAATCCACCCATCATGCTGCTACTAGCCTTATGACATTGATTTCATGTCTGAGTGATATTCCATTGTACATAAGGACCACAACTTCTTTATCCATTTTTCTCTTTCCTGGGATATTTAAGGTGTCATGAAGTGGAGGTTCTTGTCAACAGAGCAGCCCGAAACTTTGGGGTGCCTGTGTCTTGCTGATTTTTAGTTTTCCCAGTTTATACGCCCATGAGTGGAAGTGCCATATGCTCCCTAAACTGTGTTTTTTCGATGTTTCAGGGCACACCGTACACTTCTCCAGAGTGGCTGTTCGCAATTTATATCCCGCCCATCAGCGTAGCAAGGCTCCAATTTCTCCATGGCCTGTCCTGCATTTGTGGTTTTGACACTTTAATTAGCATGGCCCTTTTGATGGATGGGAAGCGAGACTTCTTTGTAGCGCTGATTTGCCTTTCCAGGTTGCTTGGTTGGCCAAAAAGGGCGTATGCGTTTTTTCCTGAATATATTCAGGAAAAAACGCATACGCCCTTTTTGCCCAAGGGCATCATTGTCCACGTTTGGCCGATTTTCATGTGCTTTAAAGGCGATTCGAATCTACCTCCTGAAATCTGTTTCCTGCAATTCTGCCTTGCTTTCAAATCCTCTTCGTTGCCTTCCCTCAATATATTTTTGGACGAGACTTATCATTTATAACTCTGCAGGTTTGTGAATTGCAGTGCCCCTGAGCTCCATTTTTCAACTCGCTTTTTTGGGAGCTGGCCGCAAAAGCGCGGGTATGCCTCAGGCCCTATGCTGGTTCTGGGTGGCAGGCTGAGCCTGTGGTTATTTCTTTTTCCTGATGGGAAAATAGAGTGACCTGTGCCTGTCCCAACACCTAGATCTAGTCTCTCATTGGTTGCCCCTCTTCCCGTTCATCCTCAGGACAAATTGCAACCTGTAGGGAACAGGAGGTTAAAGGTGCTGATTCTCCAAGTAGGGTGATTGCTACTAAAATAGCTGGAATGGCGAACCCGAGCACAAGGAGATGAGAAATGAGGTGCGTTTTAGAAACCTTTCAAAATCACACGGTGTACCATCTTCTGGGTTCCTCATGCAAGTTTTCGATGTAGGAAGATGCCCTTGAACCTGGAGATTTGGGACCCATGGGATGGGTACCACGCAGTATTACCTTAAAGGGTCTGTGTTGGCTCACCCAACCTCACCAAACCTCTCAGCCCCAAGAGTGTCCACCCTATGTCTCATCCAGCTGTGGCTCTAGATATGGTCAATCCAGGTTGCGTCACACCCCTGAATGAATTTTGTAAGAATTTCTCTCTCTTTCACTGTCTTTGTTTCATGGGTTTTTAAAACTAATTTATTTTTATAATGGGGTTTAGCTGCTTTTCACAGCTGTGTTTTTGCGGCTTTACACACACTTGACTCACTTCCGGAGAGATATCAATACATAGGTTTTAAGATTCTCACTAGTCAGATATATTCTTGTGCGGTGAATAGGGGGTGTTGAGTCCAGTTCACTGAGCAAGGAGTAGGTCTTGTCTATTACATATTGGGTGTATGGAACGGTATCTGAGCTAATTTGAAATCCTTGTTTTATGCATCACACCACCTCATCTTTCCCGTTAAGCAGCCATAGTGTGTTTTCTACACGTGTGACTCTGTTCTCTTTTGTAATTCAGTTCAAGTGTAGCAGTTTTTACATTCCCTCTATACGTGATAGCTTATGATAAGTGTCTTTTTCTGTGTGACTTATTTCACTTAGAGTCGTCGTACCTAAATCCACTCATCATGCTGCTACTAGCCTTATGACATTGATTTCATGGCTGAGTGATATTCCATTGTACATAAGGACCACAACTTCTTTATCCATTTTTCTCTTTCCTGGGATATTTAAGGTGTCATGAAGTGGAGGTTCTTGTCAACAGAGCAGCCCTAAACGTTGGGGTGCCTGTGTCTTGCTGATTTTTAGTTTTCCCAATTTATACGCCCATGAGTGGAAGTGCCCTATGCTCCCTAAGCTGTGTTTTTTCGATGTTTAAGGCCACACCGTACACTTCTCCAGAGTGGCTGCTGGCAATTTACATCCCGCCCATCAGTGTAGCAAGGCTCCCATTTCTCCATGGCCTGTCCTGCTTTTCTGGTTTTGACACATTTTTCAGCTTGGCCCTTTTGACCGATTCGAAGCGAGACTCCTTTGTAGTGCTGATTTGCCTTTCCATGTTGCTTGGTTGGCCTAAAAGGGCGTATGCGTTTTTTCCTGAATATATTCAGGAAAAAACGCATACGCCCTTTTTGGCCAAGGGCATCATTGTCAACGTTTTGCCGCTTTTCATGTGCTTTAAAGCCGATTCGAATCTACCTCCTGAAACCAGTTTCCTGCAATTCTGCCTAGCTTTCAAATGCTCTTCGTTGCCTTCCCTCAATATATTTGTGGACGAGAGTTATCATTTATAACTCTGCAGGTTTGTGAATTGCAGTACCCATGTGCTCCATTTTTCAACTGGCTTTTTTGGGACGTGGCCGCAGAAGCGCGGGATTGCCTCAGGCCCTATTCTGGTTCCTGGCGGCAGGCTGAGCCTGTGGTTAATTCTTCTTCCTGATGTGAAAATAGAGTGACCTGTGCCTGTCCCAACACCTAGATCTAGTCTCTCATTGGTTGCCCCTCTTCCCGTTCATCCTCAGGACAAAGTGCAACCTGTATGGAACAGGAGGTTAAAGGTGCTGTTTCTCCAACTAGGGAGATTACTAGTTAAGAAGCTGGAATGGCGAACCCGAGCACAAGGAGATGAGAAATGAGGTGCGTTTCAGAAACCTTTCCCGTTCAGACGGTGTACCATCTTCTAGGTTTCTCATGCATGTTTTCGATGTAGGAAGATTCCCTTGAACCTGGACATTTGGGACCCATGGGATGGGTACCACACAGTATTACTTTAAAGGGTCTGCGTTTGCTCACCCAACCTCACCAAACCTCTCATCCCCAAGAGTGTCCACCCTTATGTCTCATCCAGCTGTGGGTCTAGATATGGTCAATCCAGGTTGCATCACAGCCTCTGAACGAATTTTGTAAGAATTTCTCTCTCTTTCACTGTCTTTGTTTTACGGGTTTTTAAAAGTAATTTATTTTTATAATGGGGTTTAGCTGCTTTTCACGGCTGTGTTTATGCGGATTTACACTCACTTGACTCACTTCCAGAGAGATATCAATACATAGGTTTTAAGATTCTTACTAGTCACATATATTCTTGTGCGGTGAATAGGGGGTGTTGAGTCCAGTTCACTGAGCAAGGAGTAGGTCTTGTCTATTACATATTGGGTGTATGGAACGGTATCTGAGCGAATTTGAAACCCTTGTTTTATGCATCACCCCACCTCACCTTTCCCGTTAAGCAGCCATAGTGTGTTTTCTAAACGTGTGAGTCTGTTCTGTTTTGTAATTCAGTTCAACTGTAGCGGTTTTTACATTCCCTCTATAAGTGATAGCTTATGATAAGTGTCTTTTTCTGTGTGACTTATTTCACTTAGAATCGTCGTACCTAAGTTCACTCATCTTGCTTCTACTTGCCTTATGACATTGATTTCATATCTGAGTGATATTCCATTGTACATAAGGACCACAACTTCTTTATCCATTTTTCTCTTTCCGGGGATATTTAAGGTGTCATGAAGTGGAGGTTCTTGTCAACAGAGCAGCCCTAAACTTTGGGGTGCCTGTGTCTTGCTGATTTTTATTTTTCCCAATTTATACGCCCATGAGTGGACGTTCCCTATGCTCCCTAAGCTGTGTTTTTTCGATGTTTCAGGACACACCGTACACTTCTCCAGAGTGGCTGCTGGCAATTTACATCCCGCCCATCAGCGTAGCAAGGCTCCAATTTCTCCATGGCCTGTCCTGCATTTGTGGTTTTGACACTTTTATCAGCATGGCCCTTTAGACCGATGGGAAGCGAGACTTCTTTGTAGCGCTGATTTGCCTTTCCAGGTTGCTTGGTTGGCCAAAAAGGGCGTATGCGTTTTTTCCTGAATATATTCAGGAAAAAACGCATACGCCCTTTTTGGCCAAGGGCATCATTGTCGACGTTTTGCCGCTTTTCATGTGCTTTAAAGGCGAATTGAATCTACCTCCTGAAATCTGTTTCCTGCAGTTCTGCCTTGCTTTCAAATCCTCTTCGTTGCCTTCCCTCAATATATTTGTGGACGAGAGTTATCATTTATAATTCTGCAGGTTTGTGAATTGCAGTGCCCCTCAGCTCCATTTTTCAACTCGCTATTTTGGGAGCTGGCCTCAAATCGCGGGATTGCCTCAGGCACTATTCTGATTCCGGGCGGCAGGCTGAGCCTGTGCTTAATTCTTCTTCCTGATGGGAAAATAGAGTGACCTGTGCCTGTCCCAACACCTAGATCTAGTCTCTCATTGGTTGCCCCTCTTCCCGTTCATCCTCAGGACACATTGCAACCTGTACAGAACAGGAGGTTAAAGGTGCTGATTCTCCAAGAAGGGAGATTGCTAGTAAAGTATCTGGAATGGCGAACCCGAGCACAAGGAGATGAGAAACGAGGTGCGTTTTAGAAACCTTTCCCGATCACACGGTGTACCATCTTCTGGGTTTCTCATGCATGTGTTCGATGCAGGAAGACGCCCTTGAAACTGGAGATTTGGGACCCATGGGATGGGTACCACACAGTATTACTTTAAAGGGTCTGCGTTTGCTCACCCAACCTCACCAAACCTCTCAGCCCCAAGAGTGTCCACCCTTATGTCTCATCCAGCTGTGGCTCTAGATATGGTCAATCCAGGTTGCGTCACAGCCACTGAATGAATTTTGTAAGAATTTCTCTCTCTTTCACTGTCTTTGTTTCATGGGTTTTTAAAACTAATTTATTTTTATAATGGGGTTTAGCTGCTTTTCACGGCTGTGTTTATGCGGCTTTACACCCAATTGACACACTTCCAGAGAGATATCAATACATAGGTTTTACGATTATTACTAGTCACATATATTCTTGTGCGGTGAATAGGGGGTGTTGAGTCCAGTTCACTGAGCAAGGAGTAGGTCTTGTCTATTACATATTGGGTGTATGGAACGGTGTCTGAGCGAATTTGAAACCCTTGTTTTATGCATCACCCCACCTCACCTTTCCCGTTAAGCAGCCATAGTGTGTTTTCTAAACGTGTGACTATGTTCTGTTTTGTAATTCAGTTCAAGTGTAGCGGTTTTTACATTCCCTCTATAAGTGATAGCTTACGATAAGTCTCTTTTTCTGTGTGACTTATTTCCCTTAGAGTCGTCATACCTAAATCCACCCATCATGCTGCTACTAGCCTTATGACATTGATTTCATGTCTGAGTGATATTCCATTGTACATAAGGACCACAACTTCTTTATCCATTTTTCTCTTTCCTGGGATATTTAAGGTGTCATGAAGTGGAGGTTCTTGTCAACAGAGCAGCCCGAAACTTTGGGGTGCCTGTGTCTTGCTGATTTTTAGTTTTCCCAGTTTATACGCCCATGAGTGGAAGTGCCATATGCTCCCTAAACTGTGTTTTTTCGATGTTTCAGGGCACACCGTACACTTCTCCAGAGTGGCTGTTCGCAATTTATATCCCGCCCATCAGCGTAGCAAGGCTCCAATTTCTCCATGGCCTGTCCTGCATTTGTGGTTTTGACACTTTAATTAGCATGGCCCTTTTGATGGATGGGAAGCGAGACTTCTTTGTAGCGCTGATTTGCCTTTCCAGGTTGCTTGGTTGGCCAAAAAGGGCGTATGCGTTTTTTCCTGAATATATTCAGGAAAAAACGCATACGCCCTTTTTGCCCAAGGGCATCATTGTCCACGTTTGGCCGATTTTCATGTGCTTTAAAGGCGATTCGAATCTACCTCCTGAAATCTGTTTCCTGCAATTCTGCCTTGCTTTCAAATCCTCTTCGTTGCCTTCCCTCAATATATTTTTGGACGAGACTTATCATTTATAACTCTGCAGGTTTGTGAATTGCAGTGCCCCTGAGCTCCATTTTTCAACTCGCTTTTTTGGGAGCTGGCCGCAAAAGCGCGGGTATGCCTCAGGCCCTATGCTGGTTCTGGGTGGCAGGCTGAGCCTGTGGTTATTTCTTTTTCCTGATGGGAAAATAGAGTGACCTGTGCCTGTCCCAACACCTAGATCTAGTCTCTCATTGGTTGCCCCTCTTCCCGTTCATCCTCAGGACAAATTGCAACCTGTAGGGAACAGGAGGTTAAAGGTGCTGATTCTCCAAGTAGGGTGATTGCTAGTAAAATAGCTGGAATGGCGAACCCGAGCACAAGGAGATGAGAAATGAGGTGCGTTTTAGAAACCTTTCAAAATCACACGGTGTACCATCTTCTGGGTTCCTCATGCAAGTTTTCGATGTAGGAAGATGCCCTTGAACCTGGAGATTTGGGACCCATGGGATGGGTACCACGCAGTATTACCTTAAAGGGTCTGTGTTGGCTCACCCAACCTCACCAAACCTCTCAGCCCCAAGAGTGTCCACCCTATGTCTCATCCAGCTGTGGCTCTAGATATGGTCAATCCAGGTTGCGTCACACCCCTGAATGAATTTTGTAAGAATTTCTCTCTCTTTCACTGTCTTTGTTTCATGGGTTTTTAAAACTAATTTATTTTTATAATGGGGTTTAGCTGCTTTTCACAGCTGTGTTTTTGCGGCTTTACACACACTTGACTCACTTCCGGAGAGATATCAATACATAGGTTTTAAGATTCTCACTAGTCAGATATATTCTTGTGCGGTGAATAGGGGGTGTTGAGTCCAGTTCACTGAGCAAGGAGTAGGTCTTGTCTATTACATATTGGGTGTATGGAACGGTATCTGAGCTAATTTGAAATCCTTGTTTTATGCATCACACCACCTCATCTTTCCCGTTAAGCAGCCATAGTGTGTTTTCTACACGTGTGACTCTGTTCTCTTTTGTAATTCAGTTCAAGTGTAGCAGTTTTTACATTCCCTCTATACGTGATAGCTTATGATAAGTGTCTTTTTCTGTGTGACTTATTTCACTTAGAGTCGTCGTACCTAAATCCACTCATCATGCTGCTACTAGCCTTATGACATTGATTTCATGGCTGAGTGATATTCCATTGTACATAAGGACCACAACTTCTTTATCCATTTTTCACTTTCCTGGGATATTTAAGGTGTCATGAAGTGGAGGTTCTTGTCAACAGAGCAGCCCTAAACGTTGGGGTGCCTGTGTCTTGCTGATTTTTAGTTTTCCCAATTTATACGCCCATGAGTGGAAGTGCCCTATGCTCCCTAAGCTGTGTTTTTTCGATGTTTAAGGCCACACCGTACACTTCTCCAGAGTGGCTGCTGGCAATTTACATCCCGCCCATCAGTGTAGCAAGGCTCCCATTTCTCCATGGCCTGTCCTGCTTTTGTGGTTTTGACACATTTTTCAGCTTGGCCCTTTTGACCGATTCGAAGCGAGACTCCTTTGTAGTGCTGATTTGCCTTTCCATGTTGCTTGGTTGGCCTAAAAGGGCGTATGCGTTTTTTCCTGAATATATTCAGGAAAAAACGCATACGCCCTTTTTGGCCAAGGGCATCATTGTCAACGTTTTGCCGCTTTTCATGTGCTTTAAAGCCGATTCGAATCTACCTCCTGAAACCAGTTTCCTGCAATTCTGCCTAGCTTTCAAATGCTCTTCGTTGCCTTCCCTCAATATATTTGTGGACGAGAGTTATCATTTATAACTCTGCAGGTTTGTGAATTGCAGTACCCATGTGCTCCATTTTTCAACTGGCTTTTTTGGGACGTGGCCGCAGAAGCGCGGGATTGCCTCAGGCCCTATTCTGGTTCCTGGCGGCAGGCTGAGCCTGTGGTTAATTCTTCTTCCTGATGTGAAAATAGAGTGACCTGTGCCTGTCCCAACACCTAGATCTAGTCTCTCATTGGTTGCCCCTCTTCCCGTTCATCCTCAGGACAAAGTGCAACCTGTATGGAACAGGAGGTTAAAGGTGCTGTTTCTCCAACTAGGGAGATTACTAGTTAAGAAGCTGGAATGGCGAACCCGAGCACAAGGAGATGAGAAATGAGGTGCGTTTCAGAAACCTTTCCCGTTCAGACGGTGTACCATCTTCTAGGTTTCTCATGCATGTTTTCGATGTAGGAAGATTCCCTTGAACCTGGACATTTGGGACCCATGGGATGGGTACCACACAGTATTACTTTAAAGGGTCTGCGTTTGCTCACCCAACCTCACCAAACCTCTCATCCCCAAGAGTGTCCACCCTTATGTCTCATCCAGCTGTGGGTCTAGATATGGTCAATCCAGGTTGCATCACAGCCTCTGAACGAATTTTGTAAGAATTTCTCTCTCTTTCACTGTCTTTGTTTTACGGGTTTTTAAAAGTAATTTATTTTTATAATGGGGTTTAGCTGCTTTTCACGGCTGTGTTTATGCGGATTTACACTCACTTGACTCACTTCCAGAGAGATATCAATACATAGGTTTTAAGATTCTTACTAGTCACATATATTCTTGTGCGGTGAATAGGGGGTGTTGAGTCCAGTTCACTGAGCAAGGAGTAGGTCTTGTCTATTACATATTGGGTGTATGGAACGGTATCTGAGCGAATTTGAAACCCTTGTTTTATGCATCACCCCACCTCACCTTTCCCGTTAAGCAGCCATAGTGTGTTTTCTAAACGTGTGAGTCTGTTCTGTTTTGTAATTCAGTTCAACTGTAGCGGTTTTTACATTCCCTCTATAAGTGATAGCTTATGATAAGTGTCTTTTTCTGTGTGACTTATTTCACTTAGAATCGTCGTACCTAAGTTCACTCATCTTGCTTCTACTTGCCTTATGACATTGATTTCATATCTGAGTGATATTCCATTGTACATAAGGACCACAACTTCTTTATCCATTTTTCTCTTTCCGGGGATATTTAAGGTGTCATGAAGTGGAGGTTCTTGTCAACAGAGCAGCCCTAAACTTTGGGGTGCCTGTGTCTTGCTGATTTTTATTTTTCCCAATTTATACGCCCATGAGTGGACGTTCCCTATGCTCCCTAAGCTGTGTTTTTTCGATGTTTCAGGACACACCGTACACTTCTCCAGAGTGGCTGCTGGCAATTTACATCCCGCCCATCAGCGTAGCAAGGCTCCAATTTCTCCATGGCCTGTCCTGCATTTGTGGTTTTGACACTTTTATCAGCATGGCCCTTTAGACCGATGGGAAGCGAGACTTCTTTGTAGCGCTGATTTGCCTTTCCAGGTTGCTTGGTTGGCCAAAAAGGGCGTATGCGTTTTTTCCTGAATATATTCAGGAAAAAACGCATACGCCCTTTTTGGCCAAGGGCATCATTGTCGACGTTTTGCCGCTTTTCATGTGCTTTAAAGGCGAATTGAATCTACCTCCTGAAATCTGTTTCCTGCAGTTCTGCCTTGCTTTCAAATCCTCTTCGTTGCCTTCCCTCAATATATTTGTGGACGAGAGTTATCATTTATAATTCTGCAGGTTTGTGAATTGCAGTGCCCCTCAGCTCCATTTTTCAACTCGCTATTTTGGGAGCTGGCCTCAAATCGCGGGATTGCCTCAGGCACTATTCTGATTCCGGGCGGCAGGCTGAGCCTGTGCTTAATTCTTCTTCCTGATGGGAAAATAGAGTGACCTGTGCCTGTCCCAACACCTAGATCTAGTCTCTCATTGGTTGCCCCTCTTCCCGTTCATCCTCAGGACACATTGCAACCTGTACAGAACAGGAGGTTAAAGGTGCTGATTCTCCAAGAAGGGAGATTGCTAGTAAAGTATCTGGAATGGCGAACCCGAGCACAAGGAGATGAGAAACGAGGTGCGTTTTAGAAACCTTTCCCGATCACACGGTGTACCATCTTCTGGGTTTCTCATGCATGTGTTCGATGCAGGAAGACGCCCTTGAAACTGGAGATTTGGGACCCATGGGATGGGTACCACACAGTATTACTTTAAAGGGTCTGCGTTTGCTCACCCAACCTCACCAAACCTCTCAGCCCCAAGAGTGTCCACCCTTATGTCTCATCCAGCTGTGGCTCTAGATATGGTCAATCCAGGTTGCGTCACAGCCACTGAATGAATTTTGTAAGAATTTCTCTCTCTTTCACTGTCTTTGTTTCATGGGTTTTTAAAACTAATTTATTTTTATAATGGGGTTTAGCTGCTTTTCACGGCTGTGTTTATGCGGCTTTACACCCAATTGACACACTTCCAGAGAGATATCAATACATAGGTTTTACGATTATTACTAGTCACATATATTCTTGTGCGGTGAATAGGGGGTGTTGAGTCCAGTTCACTGAGCAAGGAGTAGGTCTTGTCTATTACATATTGGGTGTATGGAACGGTGTCTGAGCGAATTTGAAACCCTTGTTTTATGCATCACCCCACCTCACCTTTCCCGTTAAGCAGCCATAGTGTGTTTTCTAAACGTGTGACTATGTTCTGTTTTGTAATTCAGTTCAAGTGTAGCGGTTTTTACATTCCCTCTATAAGTGATAGCTTACGATAAGTCTCTTTTTCTGTGTGACTTATTTCCCTTAGAGTCGTCATACCTAAATCCACCCATCATGCTGCTACTAGCCTTATGACATTGATTTCATGTCTGAGTGATATTCCATTGTACATAAGGACCACAACTTCTTTATCCATTTTTCTCTTTCCTGGGATATTTAAGGTGTCATGAAGTGGAGGTTCTTGTCAACAGAGCAGCCCGAAACTTTGGGGTGCCTGTGTCTTGCTGATTTTTAGTTTTCCCAGTTTATACGCCCATGAGTGGAAGTGCCATATGCTCCCTAAACTGTGTTTTTTCGATGTTTCAGGGCACACCGTACACTTCTCCAGAGTGGCTGTTCGCAATTTATATCCCGCCCATCAGCGTAGCAAGGCTCCAATTTCTCCATGGCCTGTCCTGCATTTGTGGTTTTGACACTTTAATTAGCATGGCCCTTTTGATGGATGGGAAGCGAGACTTCTTTGTAGCGCTGATTTGCCTTTCCAGGTTGCTTGGTTGGCCAAAAAGGGCGTATGCGTTTTTTCCTGAATATATTCAGGAAAAAACGCATACGCCCTTTTTGCCCAAGGGCATCATTGTCCACGTTTGGCCGATTTTCATGTGCTTTAAAGGCGATTCGAATCTACCTCCTGAAATCTGTTTCCTGCAATTCTGCCTTGCTTTCAAATCCTCTTCGTTGCCTTCCCTCAATATATTTTTGGACGAGACTTATCATTTATAACTCTGCAGGTTTGTGAATTGCAGTGCCCCTGAGCTCCATTTTTCAACTCGCTTTTTTGGGAGCTGGCCGCAAAAGCGCGGGTATGCCTCAGGCCCTATGCTGGTTCTGGGTGGCAGGCTGAGCCTGTGGTTATTTCTTTTTCCTGATGGGAAAATAGAGTGACCTGTGCCTGTCCCAACACCTAGATCTAGTCTCTCATTGGTTGCCCCTCTTCCCGTTCATCCTCAGGACAAATTGCAACCTGTAGGGAACAGGAGGTTAAAGGTGCTGATTCTCCAAGTAGGGTGATTGCTAGTAAAATAGCTGGAATGGCGAACCCGAGCACAAGGAGATGAGAAATGAGGTGCGTTTTAGAAACCTTTCAAAATCACACGGTGTACCATCTTCTGGGTTCCTCATGCAAGTTTTCGATGTAGGAAGATGCCCTTGAACCTGGAGATTTGGGACCCATGGGATGGGTACCACGCAGTATTACCTTAAAGGGTCTGTGTTGGCTCACCCAACCTCACCAAACCTCTCAGCCCCAAGAGTGTCCACCCTATGTCTCATCCAGCTGTGGCTCTAGATATGGTCAATCCAGGTTGCGTCACACCCCTGAATGAATTTTGTAAGAATTTCTCTCTCTTTCACTGTCTTTGTTTCATGGGTTTTTAAAACTAATTTATTTTTATAATGGGGTTTAGCTGCTTTTCACAGCTGTGTTTCTGCGGCTTTACACACACTTGACTCACTTCCGGAGAGATATCAATACATAGGTTTTAAGATTCTCACTAGTCAGATATATTCTTGTGCGGTGAATAGGGGGTGTTGAGTCCAGTTCACTGAGCAAGGAGTAGGTCTTGTCTATTACATATTGGGTGTATGGAACGGTATCTGAGCTAATTTGAAATCCTTGTTTTATGCATCACACCACCTCATCTTTCCCGTTAAGCAGCCATAGTGTGTTTTCTACACGTGTGACTCTGTTCTCTTTTGTAATTCAGTTCAAGTGTAGCAGTTTTTACATTCCCTCTATACGTGATAGCTTATGATAAGTGTCTTTTTCTGTGTGACTTATTTCACTTAGAGTCGTCGTACCTAAATCCACTCATCATGCTGCTACTAGCCTTATGACATTGATTTCATGGCTGAGTGATATTCCATTGTACATAAGGACCACAACTTCTTTATCCATTTTTCACTTTCCTGGGATATTTAAGGTGTCATGAAGTGGAGGTTCTTGTCAACAGAGCAGCCCTAAACGTTGGGGTGCCTGTGTCTTGCTGATTTTTAGTTTTCCCAATTTATACGCCCATGAGTGGAAGTGCCCTATGCTCCCTAAGCTGTGTTTTTTCGATGTTTAAGGCCACACCGTACACTTCTCCAGAGTGGCTGCTGGCAATTTACATCCCGCCCATCAGTGTAGCAAGGCTCCCATTTCTCCATGGCCTGTCCTGCTTTTGTGGTTTTGACACATTTTTCAGCTTGGCCCTTTTGACCGATTCGAAGCGAGACTCCTTTGTAGTGCTGATTTGCCTTTCCATGTTGCTTGGTTGGCCTAAAAGGGCGTATGCGTTTTTTCCTGAATATATTCAGGAAAAAACGCATACGCCCTTTTTGGCCAAGGGCATCATTGTCAACGTTTTGCCGCTTTTCATGTGCTTTAAAGCCGATTCGAATCTACCTCCTGAAACCAGTTTCCTGCAATTCTGCCTAGCTTTCAAATGCTCTTCGTTGCCTTCCCTCAATATATTTGTGGACGAGAGTTATCATTTATAACTCTGCAGGTTTGTGAATTGCAGTACCCATGTGCTCCATTTTTCAACTGGCTTTTTTGGGACGTGGCCGCAGAAGCGCGGGATTGCCTCAGGCCCTATTCTGGTTCCTGGCGGCAGGCTGAGCCTGTGGTTAATTCTTCTTCCTGATGTGAAAATAGAGTGACCTGTGCCTGTCCCAACACCTAGATCTAGTCTCTCATTGGTTGCCCCTCTTCCCGTTCATCCTCAGGACAAAGTGCAACCTGTATGGAACAGGAGGTTAAAGGTGCTGTTTCTCCAACTAGGGAGATTACTAGTTAAGAAGCTGGAATGGCGAACCCGAGCACAAGGAGATGAGAAATGAGGTGCGTTTCAGAAACCTTTCCCGTTCAGACGGTGTACCATCTTCTAGGTTTCTCATGCATGTTTTCGATGTAGGAAGATTCCCTTGAACCTGGACATTTGGGACCCATGGGATGGGTACCACACAGTATTACTTTAAAGGGTCTGCGTTTGCTCACCCAACCTCACCAAACCTCTCATCCCCAAGAGTGTCCACCCTTATGTCTCATCCAGCTGTGGGTCTAGATATGGTCAATCCAGGTTGCATCACAGCCTCTGAACGAATTTTGTAAGAATTTCTCTCTCTTTCACTGTCTTTGTTTTACGGGTTTTTAAAAGTAATTTATTTTTATAATGGGGTTTAGCTGCTTTTCACGGCTGTGTTTATGCGGATTTACACTCACTTGACTCACTTCCAGAGAGATATCAATACATAGGTTTTAAGATTCTTACTAGTCACATATATTCTTGTGCGGTGAATAGGGGGTGTTGAGTCCAGTTCACTGAGCAAGGAGTAGGTCTTGTCTATTACATATTGGGTGTATGGAACGGTATCTGAGCGAATTTGAAACCCTTGTTTTATGCATCACCCCACCTCACCTTTCCCGTTAAGCAGCCATAGTGTGTTTTCTAAACGTGTGAGTCTGTTCTGTTTTGTAATTCAGTTCAACTGTAGCGGTTTTTACATTCCCTCTATAAGTGATAGCTTATGATAAGTGTCTTTTTCTGTGTGACTTATTTCACTTAGAATCGTCGTACCTAAGTTCACTCATCTTGCTTCTACTTGCCTTATGACATTGATTTCATATCTGAGTGATATTCCATTGTACATAAGGACCACAACTTCTTTATCCATTTTTCTCTTTCCGGGGATATTTAAGGTGTCATGAAGTGGAGGTTCTTGTCAACAGAGCAGCCCTAAACTTTGGGGTGCCTGTGTCTTGCTGATTTTTATTTTTCCCAATTTATACGCCCATGAGTGGACGTTCCCTATGCTCCCTAAGCTGTGTTTTTTCGATGTTTCAGGACACACCGTACACTTCTCCAGAGTGGCTGCTGGCAATTTACATCCCGCCCATCAGCGTAGCAAGGCTCCAATTTCTCCATGGCCTGTCCTGCATTTGTGGTTTTGACACTTTTATCAGCATGGCCCTTTAGACCGATGGGAAGCGAGACTTCTTTGTAGCGCTGATTTGCCTTTCCAGGTTGCTTGGTTGGCCAAAAAGGGCGTATGCGTTTTTTCCTGAATATATTCAGGAAAAAACGCATACGCCCTTTTTGGCCAAGGGCATCATTGTCGACGTTTTGCCGCTTTTCATGTGCTTTAAAGGCGAATTGAATCTACCTCCTGAAATCTGTTTCCTGCAGTTCTGCCTTGCTTTCAAATCCTCTTCGTTGCCTTCCCTCAATATATTTGTGGACGAGAGTTATCATTTATAATTCTGCAGGTTTGTGAATTGCAGTGCCCCTCAGCTCCATTTTTCAACTCGCTATTTTGGGAGCTGGCCTCAAATCGCGGGATTGCCTCAGGCACTATTCTGATTCCGGGCGGCAGGCTGAGCCTGTGCTTAATTCTTCTTCCTGATGGGAAAATAGAGTGACCTGTGCCTGTCCCAACACCTAGATCTAGTCTCTCATTGGTTGCCCCTCTTCCCGTTCATCCTCAGGACACATTGCAACCTGTACAGAACAGGAGGTTAAAGGTGCTGATTCTCCAAGAAGGGAGATTGCTAGTAAAGTATCTGGAATGGCGAACCCGAGCACAAGGAGATGAGAAACGAGGTGCGTTTTAGAAACCTTTCCCGATCACACGGTGTACCATCTTCTGGGTTTCTCATGCATGTGTTCGATGCAGGAAGACGCCCTTGAAACTGGAGATTTGGGACCCATGGGATGGGTACCACACAGTATTACTTTAAAGGGTCTGCGTTTGCTCACCCAACCTCACCAAACCTCTCAGCCCCAAGAGTGTCCACCCTTATGTCTCATCCAGCTGTGGCTCTAGATATGGTCAATCCAGGTTGCGTCACAGCCACTGAATGAATTTTGTAAGAATTTCTCTCTCTTTCACTGTCTTTGTTTCATGGGTTTTTAAAACTAATTTATTTTTATAATGGGGTTTAGCTGCTTTTCACGGCTGTGTTTATGCGGCTTTACACCCAATTGACACACTTCCAGAGAGATATCAATACATAGGTTTTACGATTATTACTAGTCACATATATTCTTGTGCGGTGAATAGGGGGTGTTGAGTCCAGTTCACTGAGCAAGGAGTAGGTCTTGTCTATTACATATTGGGTGTATGGAACGGTGTCTGAGCGAATTTGAAACCCTTGTTTTATGCATCACCCCACCTCACCTTTCCCGTTAAGCAGCCATAGTGTGTTTTCTAAACGTGTGACTATGTTCTGTTTTGTAATTCAGTTCAAGTGTAGCGGTTTTTACATTCCCTCTATAAGTGATAGCTTACGATAAGTCTCTTTTTCTGTGTGACTTATTTCCCTTAGAGTCGTCATACCTAAATCCACCCATCATGCTGCTACTAGCCTTATGACATTGATTTCATGTCTGAGTGATATTCCATTGTACATAAGGACCACAACTTCTTTATCCATTTTTCTCTTTCCTGGGATATTTAAGGTGTCATGAAGTGGAGGTTCTTGTCAACAGAGCAGCCCGAAACTTTGGGGTGCCTGTGTCTTGCTGATTTTTAGTTTTCCCAGTTTATACGCCCATGAGTGGAAGTGCCATATGCTCCCTAAACTGTGTTTTTTCGATGTTTCAGGGCACACCGTACACTTCTCCAGAGTGGCTGTTCGCAATTTATATCCCGCCCATCAGCGTAGCAAGGCTCCAATTTCTCCATGGCCTGTCCTGCATTTGTGGTTTTGACACTTTAATTAGCATGGCCCTTTTGATGGATGGGAAGCGAGACTTCTTTGTAGCGCTGATTTGCCTTTCCAGGTTGCTTGGTTGGCCAAAAAGGGCGTATGCGTTTTTTCCTGAATATATTCAGGAAAAAACGCATACGCCCTTTTTGCCCAAGGGCATCATTGTCCACGTTTGGCCGATTTTCATGTGCTTTAAAGGCGATTCGAATCTACCTCCTGAAATCTGTTTCCTGCAATTCTGCCTTGCTTTCAAATCCTCTTCGTTGCCTTCCCTCAATATATTTTTGGACGAGACTTAACATTTATAACTCTGCAGGTTTGTGAATTGCAGTGCCCCTGAGCTCCATTTTTCAACTCGCTTTTTTGGGAGCTGGCCGCAAAAGCGCGGGTATGCCTCAGGCCCTATGCTGGTTCTGGGTGGCAGGCTGAGCCTGTGGTTATTTCTTTTTCCTGATGGGAAAATAGAGTGACCTGTGCCTGTCCCAACACCTAGATCTAGTCTCTCATTGGTTGCCCCTCTTCCCGTTCATCCTCAGGACAAATTGCAACCTGTAGGGAACAGGAGGTTAAAGGTGCTGATTCTCCAAGTAGGGTGATTGGTACTAAAATAGCTGGAATGGCGAACCCGAGCACAAGGAGATGAGAAATGAGGTGCGTTTTAGAAACCTTTCAAAATCACACGGTGTACCATCTTCTGGGTTCCTCATGCAAGTTTTCGATGTAGGAAGATGCCCTTGAACCTGGAGATTTGGGACCCATGGGATGGGTACCACGCAGTATTACCTTAAAGGGTCTGTGTTGGCTCACCCAACCTCACCAAACCTCTCAGCCCCAAGAATGTCCACCCTTATGTCTCATCCAGCTGTGGGTCTAGATATGGTCAATCCAGGTTGCGTCACAGCCCCTGAATGAATTTTGTAAGAATTTCTGTCTCTTTCACTGTCTTTGTTTCATGGGTTTTTAAAACTAATTTATTTTTATAATGGGGTTTAGCTGCTTTTCACGGCTGTGTTTATGCGGCTTTACACACAGTTGACACACTTCCAGAGAGATATCAATACATAGGTTTTAAGATTCTTACTAGTCACATATATTCTTGTGCGGTGCATAGGGGGTGTTGAGTCCAGTTCACTGAGCAAGGAGTAGGTCTTGTCTATTACATATTGGGTGTATGGAACGGTATCTGAGCGAATTTGAAACCCTTGTTTTATGCATCACCCCACCTCACCTTTCCCGTTAAGCAGCCATAGTGTGTTTTCTAAACGTGTGAGTCTGTTCTGTTTTGTAATTCAGTTCAACTGTAGCGGTTTTTACATTCCCTCTATAAGTGATAGCTTATGATAAGTGTCTTTTTCTGTGTGACTTATTTCACTTAGAATCGTCGTACCTAAGTTCACTCATCTTGCTTCTACTTGCCTTATGACATTGATTTCATATCTGAGTGATATTCCATTGTACATAAGGACCACAACTTCTTTATCCATTTTTCTCTTTCCGGGGATATTTAAGGTGTCATGAAGTGGAGGTTCTTGTCAACAGAGCAGCCCTAAACTTTGGGGTGCCTGTGTCTTGCTGATTTTTATTTTTCCCAATTTATACGCCCATGAGTGGACGTTCCCTATGCTCCCTAAGCTGTGTTTTTTCGATGTTTCAGGACACACCGTACACTTCTCCAGAGTGGCTGCTGGCAATTTACATCCCGCCCATCAGCGTAGCAAGGCTCCAATTTCTCCATGGCCTGTCCTGCATTTGTGGTTTTGACACTTTTATCAGCATGGCCCTTTAGACCGATGGGAAGCGAGACTTCTTTGTAGCGCTGATTTGCCTTTCCAGGTTGCTTGGTTGGCCAAAAAGGGCGTATGCGTTTTTTCCTGAATATATTCAGGAAAAAACGCATACGCCCTTTTTGGCCAAGGGCATCATTGTCGACGTTTTGCCGCTTTTCATGTGCTTTAAAGGCGAATTGAATCTACCTCCTGAAATCTGTTTCCTGCAGTTCTGCCTTGCTTTCAAATCCTCTTCGTTGCCTTCCCTCAATATATTTGTGGACGAGAGTTATCATTTATAATTCTGCAGGTTTGTGAATTGCAGTGCCCCTCAGCTCCATTTTTCAACTCGCTATTTTGGGAGCTGGCCTCAAATCGCGGGATTGCCTCAGGCACTATTCTGATTCCGGGCGGCAGGCTGAGCCTGTGCTTAATTCTTCTTCCTGATGGGAAAATAGAGTGACCTGTGCCTGTCCCAACACCTAGATCTAGTCTCTCATTGGTTGCCCCTCTTCCCGTTCATCCTCAGGACACATTGCAACCTGTACAGAACAGGAGGTTAAAGGTGCTGATTCTCCAAGAAGGGAGATTGCTAGTAAAGTATCTGGAATGGCGAACCCGAGCACAAGGAGATGAGAAACGAGGTGCGTTTTAGAAACCTTTCCCGATCACACGGTGTACCATCTTCTGGGTTTCTCATGCATGTTTTCGATGCAGGAAGACGCCCTTGAAACTGGAGATTTGGGACCCATGGGATGGGTACCACACAGTATTACTTTAAAGGGTCTGCGTTTGCTCACCCAACCTCACCAAACCTCTCAGCCCCAAGAGTGTCCACCCTTATGTCTCATCCAGCTGTGGCTCTAGATATGGTCAATCCAGGTTGCGTCACAGCCACTGAATGAATTTTGTAAGAATTTCTCTCTCTTTCACTGTCTTTGTTTCATGGGTTTTTAAAACTAATTTATTTTTATAATGGGGTTTAGCTGCTTTTCACGGCTGTGTTTATGCGGCTTTACACCCAATTGACACACTTCCAGAGAGATATCAATACATAGGTTTTACGATTATTACTAGTCACATATATTCTTGTGCGGTGAATAGGGGGTGTTGAGTCCAGTTCACTGAGCAAGGAGTAGGTCTTGTCTATTACATATTGGGTGTATGGAACGGTGTCTGAGCGAATTTGAAACCCTTGTTTTATGCATCACCCCACCTCACCTTTCCCGTTAAGCAGCCATAGTGTGTTTTCTAAACGTGTGACTATGTTCTGTTTTGTAATTCAGTTCAAGTGTAGCGGTTTTTACATTCCCTCTATAAGTGATAGCTTACGATAAGTCTCTTTTTCTGTGTGACTTATTTCCCTTAGAGTCGTCATACCTAAATCCACCCATCATGCTGCTACTAGCCTTATGACATTGATTTCATGTCTGAGTGATATTCCATTGTACATAAGGACCACAACTTCTTTATCCATTTTTCTCTTTCCTGGGATATTTAAGGTGTCATGAAGTGGAGGTTCTTGTCAACAGAGCAGCCCGAAACTTTGGGGTGCCTGTGTCTTGCTGATTTTTAGTTTTCCCAGTTTATACGCCCATGAGTGGAAGTGCCATATGCTCCCTAAACTGTGTTTTTTCGATGTTTCAGGGCACACCGTACACTTCTCCAGAGTGGCTGTTCGCAATTTATATCCCGCCCATCAGCGTAGCAAGGCTCCAATTTCTCCATGGCCTGTCCTGCATTTGTGGTTTTGACACTTTAATTAGCATGGCCCTTTTGATGGATGGGAAGCGAGACTTCTTTGTAGCGCTGATTTGCCTTTCCAGGTTGCTTGGTTGGCCAAAAAGGGCGTATGCGTTTTTTCCTGAATATATTCAGGAAAAAACGCATACGCCCTTTTTGCCCAAGGGCATCATTGTCCACGTTTGGCCGATTTTCATGTGCTTTAAAGGCGATTCGAATCTACCTCCTGAAATCTGTTTCCTGCAATTCTGCCTTGCTTTCAAATCCTCTTCGTTGCCTTCCCTCAATATATTTTTGGACGAGACTTATCATTTATAACTCTGCAGGTTTGTGAATTGCAGTGCCCCTGAGCTCCATTTTTCAACTCGCTTTTTTGGGAGCTGGCCGCAAAAGCGCGGGTATGCCTCAGGCCCTATGCTGGTTCTGGGTGGCAGGCTGAGCCTGTGGTTATTTCTTTTTCCTGATGGGAAAATAGAGTGACCTGTGCCTGTCCCAACACCTAGATCTAGTCTCTCATTGGTTGCCCCTCTTCCCGTTCATCCTCAGGACAAATTGCAACCTGTAGGGAACAGGAGGTTAAAGGTGCTGATTCTCCAAGTAGGGTGATTGCTAGTAAAATAGCTGGAATGGCGAACCCGAGCACAAGGAGATGAGAAATGAGGTGCGTTTTAGAAACCTTTCAAAATCACACGGTGTACCATCTTCTGGGTTCCTCATGCAAGTTTTCGATGTAGGAAGATGCCCTTGAACCTGGAGATTTGGGACCCATGGGATGGGTACCACGCAGTATTACCTTAAAGGGTCTGTGTTGGCTCACCCAACCTCACCAAACCTCTCAGCCCCAAGAGTGTCCACCCTATGTCTCATCCAGCTGTGGCTCTAGATATGGTCAATCCAGGTTGCGTCACACCCCTGAATGAATTTTGTAAGAATTTCTCTCTCTTTCACTGTCTTTGTTTCATGGGTTTTTAAAACTAATTTATTTTTATAATGGGGTTTAGCTGCTTTTCACAGCTGTGTTTCTGCGGCTTTACACACACTTGACTCACTTCCGGAGAGATATCAATACATAGGTTTTAAGATTCTCACTAGTCAGATATATTCTTGTGCGGTGAATAGGGGGTGTTGAGTCCAGTTCACTGAGCAAGGAGTAGGTCTTGTCTATTACATATTGGGTGTATGGAACGGTATCTGAGCTAATTTGAAATCCTTGTTTTATGCATCACACCACCTCATCTTTCCCGTTAAGCAGCCATAGTGTGTTTTCTACACGTGTGACTCTGTTCTCTTTTGTAATTCAGTTCAAGTGTAGCAGTTTTTACATTCCCTCTATACGTGATAGCTTATGATAAGTGTCTTTTTCTGTGTGACTTATTTCACTTAGAGTCGTCGTACCTAAATCCACTCATCATGCTGCTACTAGCCTTATGACATTGATTTCATGGCTGAGTGATATTCCATTGTACATAAGGACCACAACTTCTTTATCCATTTTTCACTTTCCTGGGATATTTAAGGTGTCATGAAGTGGAGGTTCTTGTCAACAGAGCAGCCCTAAACGTTGGGGTGCCTGTGTCTTGCTGATTTTTAGTTTTCCCAATTTATACGCCCATGAGTGGAAGTGCCCTATGCTCCCTAAGCTGTGTTTTTTCGATGTTTAAGGCCACACCGTACACTTCTCCAGAGTGGCTGCTGGCAATTTACATCCCGCCCATCAGTGTAGCAAGGCTCCCATTTCTCCATGGCCTGTCCTGCTTTTGTGGTTTTGACACATTTTTCAGCTTGGCCCTTTTGACCGATTCGAAGCGAGACTCCTTTGTAGTGCTGATTTGCCTTTCCATGTTGCTTGGTTGGCCTAAAAGGGCGTATGCGTTTTTTCCTGAATATATTCAGGAAAAAACGCATACGCCCTTTTTGGCCAAGGGCATCATTGTCAACGTTTTGCCGCTTTTCATGTGCTTTAAAGCCGATTCGAATCTACCTCCTGAAACCAGTTTCCTGCAATTCTGCCTAGCTTTCAAATGCTCTTCGTTGCCTTCCCTCAATATATTTGTGGACGAGAGTTATCATTTATAACTCTGCAGGTTTGTGAATTGCAGTACCCATGTGCTCCATTTTTCAACTGGCTTTTTTGGGACGTGGCCGCAGAAGCGCGGGATTGCCTCAGGCCCTATTCTGGTTCCTGGCGGCAGGCTGAGCCTGTGGTTAATTCTTCTTCCTGATGTGAAAATAGAGTGACCTGTGCCTGTCCCAACACCTAGATCTAGTCTCTCATTGGTTGCCCCTCTTCCCGTTCATCCTCAGGACAAAGTGCAACCTGTATGGAACAGGAGGTTAAAGGTGCTGTTTCTCCAACTAGGGAGATTACTAGTTAAGAAGCTGGAATGGCGAACCCGAGCACAAGGAGATGAGAAATGAGGTGCGTTTCAGAAACCTTTCCCGTTCAGACGGTGTACCATCTTCTAGGTTTCTCATGCATGTTTTCGATGTAGGAAGATTCCCTTGAACCTGGACATTTGGGACCCATGGGATGGGTACCACACAGTATTACTTTAAAGGGTCTGCGTTTGCTCACCCAACCTCACCAAACCTCTCATCCCCAAGAGTGTCCACCCTTATGTCTCATCCAGCTGTGGGTCTAGATATGGTCAATCCAGGTTGCATCACAGCCTCTGAACGAATTTTGTAAGAATTTCTCTCTCTTTCACTGTCTTTGTTTTACGGGTTTTTAAAAGTAATTTATTTTTATAATGGGGTTTAGCTGCTTTTCACGGCTGTGTTTATGCGGATTTACACTCACTTGACTCACTTCCAGAGAGATATCAATACATAGGTTTTAAGATTCTTACTAGTCACATATATTCTTGTGCGGTGAATAGGGGGTGTTGAGTCCAGTTCACTGAGCAAGGAGTAGGTCTTGTCTATTACATATTGGGTGTATGGAACGGTATCTGAGCGAATTTGAAACCCTTGTTTTATGCATCACCCCACCTCACCTTTCCCGTTAAGCAGCCATAGTGTGTTTTCTAAACGTGTGAGTCTGTTCTGTTTTGTAATTCAGTTCAACTGTAGCGGTTTTTACATTCCCTCTATAAGTGATAGCTTATGATAAGTGTCTTTTTCTGTGTGACTTATTTCACTTAGAATCGTCGTACCTAAGTTCACTCATCTTGCTTCTACTTGCCTTATGACATTGATTTCATATCTGAGTGATATTCCATTGTACATAAGGACCACAACTTCTTTATCCATTTTTCTCTTTCCGGGGATATTTAAGGTGTCATGAAGTGGAGGTTCTTGTCAACAGAGCAGCCCTAAACTTTGGGGTGCCTGTGTCTTGCTGATTTTTATTTTTCCCAATTTATACGCCCATGAGTGGACGTTCCCTATGCTCCCTAAGCTGTGTTTTTTCGATGTTTCAGGACACACCGTACACTTCTCCAGAGTGGCTGCTGGCAATTTACATCCCGCCCATCAGCGTAGCAAGGCTCCAATTTCTCCATGGCCTGTCCTGCATTTGTGGTTTTGACACTTTTATCAGCATGGCCCTTTAGACCGATGGGAAGCGAGACTTCTTTGTAGCGCTGATTTGCCTTTCCAGGTTGCTTGGTTGGCCAAAAAGGGCGTATGCGTTTTTTCCTGAATATATTCAGGAAAAAACGCATACGCCCTTTTTGGCCAAGGGCATCATTGTCGACGTTTTGCCGCTTTTCATGTGCTTTAAAGGCGAATTGAATCTACCTCCTGAAATCTGTTTCCTGCAGTTCTGCCTTGCTTTCAAATCCTCTTCGTTGCCTTCCCTCAATATATTTGTGGACGAGACTTATCATTTATAATTCTGCAGGTTTGTGAATTGCAGTGCCCCTCAGCTCCATTTTTCAACTCGCTATTTTGGGAGCTGGCCTCAAATCGCGGGATTGCCTCAGGCACTATTCTGATTCCGGGCGGCAGGCTGAGCCTGTGCTTAATTCTTCTTCCTGATGGGAAAATAGAGTGACCTGTGCCTGTCCCAACACCTAGATCTAGTCTCTCATTGGTTGCCCCTCTTCCCGTTCATCCTCAGGACACATTGCAACCTGTACAGAACAGGAGGTTAAAGGTGCTGATTCTCCAAGAAGGGAGATTGCTAGTAAAGTATCTGGAATGGCGAACCCGAGCACAAGGAGATGAGAAACGAGGTGCGTTTTAGAAACCTTTCCCGATCACACGGTGTACCATCTTCTGGGTTTCTCATGCATGTGTTCGATGCAGGAAGACGCCCTTGAAACTGGAGATTTGGGACCCATGGGATGGGTACCACACAGTATTACTTTAAAGGGTCTGCGTTTGCTCACCCAACCTCACCAAACCTCTCAGCCCCAAGAGTGTCCACCCTTATGTCTCATCCAGCTGTGGCTCTAGATATGGTCAATCCAGGTTGCGTCACAGCCACTGAATGAATTTTGTAAGAATTTCTCTCTCTTTCACTGTCTTTGTTTCATGGGTTTTTAAAACTAATTTATTTTTATAATGGGGTTTAGCTGCTTTTCACGGCTGTGTTTATGCGGCTTTACACCCAATTGACACACTTCCAGAGAGATATCAATACATAGGTTTTACGATTATTACTAGTCACATATATTCTTGTGCGGTGAATAGGGGGTGTTGAGTCCAGTTCACTGAGCAAGGAGTAGGTCTTGTCTATTACATATTGGGTGTATGGAACGGTGTCTGAGCGAATTTGAAACCCTTGTTTTATGCATCACCCCACCTCACCTTTCCCGTTAAGCAGCCATAGTGTGTTTTCTAAACGTGTGACTATGTTCTGTTTTGTAATTCAGTTCAAGTGTAGCGGTTTTTACATTCCCTCTATAAGTGATAGCTTACGATAAGTCTCTTTTTCTGTGTGACTTATTTCCCTTAGAGTCGTCATACCTAAATCCACCCATCATGCTGCTACTAGCCTTATGACATTGATTTCATGTCTGAGTGATATTCCATTGTACATAAGGACCACAACTTCTTTATCCATTTTTCTCTTTCCTGGGATATTTAAGGTGTCATGAAGTGGAGGTTCTTGTCAACAGAGCAGCCCGAAACTTTGGGGTGCCTGTGTCTTGCTGATTTTTAGTTTTCCCAGTTTATACGCCCATGAGTGGAAGTGCCATATGCTCCCTAAACTGTGTTTTTTCGATGTTTCAGGGCACACCGTACACTTCTCCAGAGTGGCTGTTCGCAATTTATATCCCGCCCATCAGCGTAGCAAGGCTCCAATTTCTCCATGGCCTGTCCTGCATTTGTGGTTTTGACACTTTAATTAGCATGGCCCTTTTGATAGATGGGAAGCGAGACTTCTTTGTAGCGCTGATTTGCCTTTCCAGGTTGCTTGGTTGGCCAAAAAGGGCGTATGCGTTTTTTCCTGAATATATTCAGGAAAAAACGCATACGCCCTTTTTGCCCAAGGGCATCATTGTCCACGTTTGGCCGATTTTCATGTGCTTTAAAGGCGATTCGAATCTACCTCCTGAAATCTGTTTCCTGCAATTCTGCCTTGCTTTCAAATCCTCTTCGTTGCCTTCCCTCAATATATTTTTGGACGAGACTTATCATTTATAACTCTGCAGGTTTGTGAATTGCAGTGCCCCTGAGCTCCATTTTTCAACTCGCTTTTTTGGGAGCTGGCCGCAAAAGCGCGGGTATGCCTCAGGCCCTATGCTGGTTCTGGGTGGCAGGCTGAGCCTGTGGTTATTTCTTTTTCCTGATGGGAAAATAGAGTGACCTGTGCCTGTCCCAACACCTAGATCTAGTCTCTCATTGGTTGCCCCTCTTCCCGTTCATCCTCAGGACAAATTGCAACCTGTAGGGAACAGGAGGTTAAAGGTGCTGATTCTCCAAGTAGGGTGATTGGTACTAAAATAGCTGGAATGGCGAACCCGAGCACAAGGAGATGAGAAATGAGGTGCGTTTTAGAAACCTTTCAAAATCACACGGTGTACCATCTTCTGGGTTCCTCATGCAAGTTTTCGATGTAGGAAGATGCCCTTGAACCTGGAGATTTGGGACCCATGGGATGGGTACCACGCAGTATTACCTTAAAGGGTCTGTGTTGGCTCACCCAACCTCACCAAACCTCTCAGCCCCAAGAATGTCCACCCTTATGTCTCATCCAGCTGTGGGTCTAGATATGGTCAATCCAGGTTGCGTCACAGCCCCTGAATGAATTTTGTAAGAATTTCTGTCTCTTTCACTGTCTTTGTTTCATGGGTTTTTAAAACTAATTTATTTTTATAATGGGGTTTAGCTGCTTTTCACGGCTGTGTTTATGCGGCTTTACACACAGTTGACACACTTCCAGAGAGATATCAATACATAGGTTTTAAGATTCTTACTAGTCACATATATTCTTGTGCGGTGCATAGGGGGTGTTGAGTCCAGTTCACTGAGCAAGGAGTAGGTCTTGTCTATTACATATTGGGTGTATGGAACGGTATCTGAGCGAATTTGAAACCCTTGTTTTATGCATCACCCCACCTCACCTTTCCCGTTAAGCAGCCATAGTGTGTTTTCTAAACGTGTGAGTCTGTTCTGTTTTGTAATTCAGTTCAACTGTAGCGGTTTTTACATTCCCTCTATAAGTGATAGCTTATGATAAGTGTCTTTTTCTGTGTGACTTATTTCACTTAGAATCGTCGTACCTAAGTTCACTCATCTTGCTTCTACTTGCCTTATGACATTGATTTCATATCTGAGTGATATTCCATTGTACATAAGGACCACAACTTCTTTATCCATTTTTCTCTTTCCGGGGATATTTAAGGTGTCATGAAGTGGAGGTTCTTGTCAACAGAGCAGCCCTAAACTTTGGGGTGCCTGTGTCTTGCTGATTTTTATTTTTCCCAATTTATACGCCCATGAGTGGACGTTCCCTATGCTCCCTAAGCTGTGTTTTTTCGATGTTTCAGGACACACCGTACACTTCTCCAGAGTGGCTGCTGGCAATTTACATCCCGCCCATCAGCGTAGCAAGGCTCCAATTTCTCCATGGCCTGTCCTGCATTTGTGGTTTTGACACTTTTATCAGCATGGCCCTTTAGACCGATGGGAAGCGAGACTTCTTTGTAGCGCTGATTTGCCTTTCCAGGTTGCTTGGTTGGCCAAAAAGGGCGTATGCGTTTTTTCCTGAATATATTCAGGAAAAAACGCATACGCCCTTTTTGGCCAAGGGCATCATTGTCGACGTTTTGCCGCTTTTCATGTGCTTTAAAGGCGAATTGAATCTACCTCCTGAAATCTGTTTCCTGCAGTTCTGCCTTGCTTTCAAATCCTCTTCGTTGCCTTCCCTCAATATATTTGTGGACGAGACTTATCATTTATAATTCTGCAGGTTTGTGAATTGCAGTGCCCCTCAGCTCCATTTTTCAACTCGCTATTTTGGGAGCTGGCCTCAAATCGCGGGATTGCCTCAGGCACTATTCTGATTCCGGGCGGCAGGCTGAGCCTGTGCTTAATTCTTCTTCCTGATGGGAAAATAGAGTGACCTGTGCCTGTCCCAACACCTAGATCTAGTCTCTCATTGGTTGCCCCTCTTCCCGTTCATCCTCAGGACACATTGCAACCTGTACAGAACAGGAGGTTAAAGGTGCTGATTCTCCAAGAAGGGAGATTGCTAGTAAAGTATCTGGAATGGCGAACCCGAGCACAAGGAGATGAGAAACGAGGTGCGTTTTAGAAACCTTTCCCGATCACACGGTGTACCATCTTCTGGGTTTCTCATGCATGTTTTCGATGCAGGAAGACGCCCTTGAAACTGGAGATTTGGGACCCATGGGATGGGTACCACACAGTATTACTTTAAAGGGTCTGCGTTTGCTCACCCAACCTCACCAAACCTCTCAGCCCCAAGAGTGTCCACCCTTATGTCTCATCCAGCTGTGGCTCTAGATATGGTCAATCCAGGTTGCGTCACAGCCACTGAATGAATTTTGTAAGAATTTCTCTCTCTTTCACTGTCTTTGTTTCATGGGTTTTTAAAACTAATTTATTTTTATAATGGGGTTTAGCTGCTTTTCACGGCTGTGTTTATGCGGCTTTACACCCAATTGACACACTTCCAGAGAGATATCAATACATAGGTTTTACGATTATTACTAGTCACATATATTCTTGTGCGGTGAATAGGGGGTGTTGAGTCCAGTTCACTGAGCAAGGAGTAGGTCTTGTCTATTACATATTGGGTGTATGGAACGGTGTCTGAGCGAATTTGAAACCCTTGTTTTATGCATCACCCCACCTCACCTTTCCCGTTAAGCAGCCATAGTGTGTTTTCTAAACGTGTGACTATGTTCTGTTTTGTAATTCAGTTCAAGTGTAGCGGTTTTTACATTCCCTCTATAAGTGATAGCTTACGATAAGTCTCTTTTTCTGTGTGACTTATTTCCCTTAGAGTCGTCATACCTAAATCCACCCATCATGCTGCTACTAGCCTTATGACATTGATTTCATGTCTGAGTGATATTCCATTGTACATAAGGACCACAACTTCTTTATCCATTTTTCTCTTTCCTGGGATATTTAAGGTGTCATGAAGTGGAGGTTCTTGTCAACAGAGCAGCCCGAAACTTTGGGGTGCCTGTGTCTTGCTGATTTTTAGTTTTCCCAGTTTATACGCCCATGAGTGGAAGTGCCATATGCTCCCTAAACTGTGTTTTTTCGATGTTTCAGGGCACACCGTACACTTCTCCAGAGTGGCTGTTCGCAATTTATATCCCGCCCATCAGCGTAGCAAGGCTCCAATTTCTCCATGGCCTGTCCTGCATTTGTGGTTTTGACACTTTAATTAGCATGGCCCTTTTGATGGATGGGAAGCGAGACTTCTTTGTAGCGCTGATTTGCCTTTCCAGGTTGCTTGGTTGGCCAAAAAGGGCGTATGCGTTTTTTCCTGAATATATTCAGGAAAAAACGCATACGCCCTTTTTGCCCAAGGGCATCATTGTCCACGTTTGGCCGATTTTCATGTGCTTTAAAGGCGATTCGAATCTACCTCCTGAAATCTGTTTCCTGCAATTCTGCCTTGCTTTCAAATCCTCTTCGTTGCCTTCCCTCAATATATTTTTGGACGAGACTTATCATTTATAACTCTGCAGGTTTGTGAATTGCAGTGCCCCTGAGCTCCATTTTTCAACTCGCTTTTTTGGGAGCTGGCCGCAAAAGCGCGGGTATGCCTCAGGCCCTATGCTGGTTCTGGGTGGCAGGCTGAGCCTGTGGTTATTTCTTTTTCCTGATGGGAAAATAGAGTGACCTGTGCCTGTCCCAACACCTAGATCTAGTCTCTCATTGGTTGCCCCTCTTCCCGTTCATCCTCAGGACAAATTGCAACCTGTAGGGAACAGGAGGTTAAAGGTGCTGATTCTCCAAGTAGGGTGATTGCTACTAAAATAGCTGGAATGGCGAACCCGAGCACAAGGAGATGAGAAATGAGGTGCGTTTTAGAAACCTTTCAAAATCACACGGTGTACCATCTTCTGGGTTCCTCATGCAAGTTTTCGATGTAGGAAGATGCCCTTGAACCTGGAGATTTGGGACCCATGGGATGGGTACCACGCAGTATTACCTTAAAGGGTCTGTGTTGGCTCACCCAACCTCACCAAACCTCTCAGCCCCAAGAGTGTCCACCCTATGTCTCATCCAGCTGTGGCTCTAGATATGGTCAATCCAGGTTGCGTCACACCCCTGAATGAATTTTGTAAGAATTTCTCTCTCTTTCACTGTCTTTGTTTCATGGGTTTTTAAAACTAATTTATTTTTATAATGGGGTTTAGCTGCTTTTCACAGCTGTGTTTTTGCGGCTTTACACACACTTGACTCACTTCCGGAGAGATATCAATACATAGGTTTTAAGATTCTCACTAGTCAGATATATTCTTGTGCGGTGAATAGGGGGTGTTGAGTCCAGTTCACTGAGCAAGGAGTAGGTCTTGTCTATTACATATTGGGTGTATGGAACGGTATCTGAGCTAATTTGAAATCCTTGTTTTATGCATCACACCACCTCATCTTTCCCGTTAAGCAGCCATAGTGTGTTTTCTACACGTGTGACTCTGTTCTCTTTTGTAATTCAGTTCAAGTGTAGCAGTTTTTACATTCCCTCTATACGTGATAGCTTATGATAAGTGTCTTTTTCTGTGTGACTTATTTCACTTAGAGTCGTCGTACCTAAATCCACTCATCATGCTGCTACTAGCCTTATGACATTGATTTCATGGCTGAGTGATATTCCATTGTACATAAGGACCACAACTTCTTTATCCATTTTTCACTTTCCTGGGATATTTAAGGTGTCATGAAGTGGAGGTTCTTGTCAACAGAGCAGCCCTAAACGTTGGGGTGCCTGTGTCTTGCTGATTTTTAGTTTTCCCAATTTATACGCCCATGAGTGGAAGTGCCCTATGCTCCCTAAGCTGTGTTTTTTCGATGTTTAAGGCCACACCGTACACTTCTCCAGAGTGGCTGCTGGCAATTTACATCCCGCCCATCAGTGTAGCAAGGCTCCCATTTCTCCATGGCCTGTCCTGCTTTTGTGGTTTTGACACATTTTTCAGCTTGGCCCTTTTGACCGATTCGAAGCGAGACTCCTTTGTAGTGCTGATTTGCCTTTCCATGTTGCTTGGTTGGCCTAAAAGGGCGTATGCGTTTTTTCCTGAATATATTCAGGAAAAAACGCATACGCCCTTTTTGGCCAAGGGCATCATTGTCAACGTTTTGCCGCTTTTCATGTGCTTTAAAGCCGATTCGAATCTACCTCCTGAAACCAGTTTCCTGCAATTCTGCCTAGCTTTCAAATGCTCTTCGTTGCCTTCCCTCAATATATTTGTGGACGAGAGTTATCATTTATAACTCTGCAGGTTTGTGAATTGCAGTACCCATGTGCTCCATTTTTCAACTGGCTTTTTTGGGACGTGGCCGCAGAAGCGCGGGATTGCCTCAGGCCCTATTCTGGTTCCTGGCGGCAGGCTGAGCCTGTGGTTAATTCTTCTTCCTGATGTGAAAATAGAGTGACCTGTGCCTGTCCCAACACCTAGATCTAGTCTCTCATTGGTTGCCCCTCTTCCCGTTCATCCTCAGGACAAAGTGCAACCTGTATGGAACAGGAGGTTAAAGGTGCTGTTTCTCCAACTAGGGAGATTACTAGTTAAGAAGCTGGAATGGCGAACCCGAGCACAAGGAGATGAGAAATGAGGTGCGTTTCAGAAACCTTTCCCGTTCAGACGGTGTACCATCTTCTAGGTTTCTCATGCATGTTTTCGATGTAGGAAGATTCCCTTGAACCTGGACATTTGGGACCCATGGGATGGGTACCACACAGTATTACTTTAAAGGGTCTGCGTTTGCTCACCCAACCTCACCAAACCTCTCATCCCCAAGAGTGTCCACCCTTATGTCTCATCCAGCTGTGGGTCTAGATATGGTCAATCCAGGTTGCATCACAGCCTCTGAACGAATTTTGTAAGAATTTCTCTCTCTTTCACTGTCTTTGTTTTACGGGTTTTTAAAAGTAATTTATTTTTATAATGGGGTTTAGCTGCTTTTCACGGCTGTGTTTATGCGGATTTACACTCACTTGACTCACTTCCAGAGAGATATCAATACATAGGTTTTAAGATTCTTACTAGTCACATATATTCTTGTGCGGTGAATAGGGGGTGTTGAGTCCAGTTCACTGAGCAAGGAGTAGGTCTTGTCTATTACATATTGGGTGTATGGAACGGTATCTGAGCGAATTTGAAACCCTTGTTTTATGCATCACCCCACCTCACCTTTCCCGTTAAGCAGCCATAGTGTGTTTTCTAAACGTGTGAGTCTGTTCTGTTTTGTAATTCAGTTCAACTGTAGCGGTTTTTACATTCCCTCTATAAGTGATAGCTTATGATAAGTGTCTTTTTCTGTGTGACTTATTTCACTTAGAATCGTCGTACCTAAGTTCACTCATCTTGCTTCTACTTGCCTTATGACATTGATTTCATATCTGAGTGATATTCCATTGTACATAAGGACCACAACTTCTTTATCCATTTTTCTCTTTCCGGGGATATTTAAGGTGTCATGAAGTGGAGGTTCTTGTCAACAGAGCAGCCCTAAACTTTGGGGTGCCTGTGTCTTGCTGATTTTTATTTTTCCCAATTTATACGCCCATGAGTGGACGTTCCCTATGCTCCCTAAGCTGTGTTTTTTCGATGTTTCAGGACACACCGTACACTTCTCCAGAGTGGCTGCTGGCAATTTACATCCCGCCCATCAGCGTAGCAAGGCTCCAATTTCTCCATGGCCTGTCCTGCATTTGTGGTTTTGACACTTTTATCAGCATGGCCCTTTAGACCGATGGGAAGCGAGACTTCTTTGTAGCGCTGATTTGCCTTTCCAGGTTGCTTGGTTGGCCAAAAAGGGCGTATGCGTTTTTTCCTGAATATATTCAGGAAAAAACGCATACGCCCTTTTTGGCCAAGGGCATCATTGTCGACGTTTTGCCGCTTTTCATGTGCTTTAAAGGCGAATTGAATCTACCTCCTGAAATCTGTTTCCTGCAGTTCTGCCTTGCTTTCAAATCCTCTTCGTTGCCTTCCCTCAATATATTTGTGGACGAGACTTATCATTTATAATTCTGCAGGTTTGTGAATTGCAGTGCCCCTCAGCTCCATTTTTCAACTCGCTATTTTGGGAGCTGGCCTCAAATCGCGGGATTGCCTCAGGCACTATTCTGATTCCGGGCGGCAGGCTGAGCCTGTGCTTAATTCTTCTTCCTGATGGGAAAATAGAGTGACCTGTGCCTGTCCCAACACCTAGATCTAGTCTCTCATTGGTTGCCCCTCTTCCCGTTCATCCTCAGGACACATTGCAACCTGTACAGAACAGGAGGTTAAAGATGCTGATTCTCCAAGAAGGGAGATTGCTAGTAAAGTATCTGGAATGGCGAACCCGAGCACAAGGAGATGAGAAACGAGGTGTGTTTTAGAAACCTTTCCCGATCACACGGTGTACCATCTTCTGGGTTTCTCATGCATGTGTTCGATGCAGGAAGACGCCCTTGAAACTGGAGATTTGGGACCCATGGGATGGGTACCACACAGTATTACTTTAAAGGGTCTGCGTTTGCTCACCCAACCTCACCAAACCTCTCAGCCCCAAGAGTGTCCACCCTTATGTCTCATCCAGCTGTGGCTCTAGATATGGTCAATCCAGGTTGCGTCACAGCCACTGAATGAATTTTGTAAGAATTTCTCTCTCTTTCACTGTCTTTGTTTCATGGGTTTTTAAAACTAATTTATTTTTATAATGGGGTTTAGCTGCTTTTCACGGCTGTGTTTATGCGGCTTTACACCCAATTGACACACTTCCAGAGAGATATCAATACATAGGTTTTACGATTATTACTAGTCACATATATTCTTGTGCGGTGAATAGGGGGTGTTGAGTCCAGTTCACTGAGCAAGGAGTAGGTCTTGTCTATTACATATTGGGTGTATGGAACGGTGTCTGAGCGAATTTGAAACCCTTGTTTTATGCATCACCCCACCTCACCTTTCCCGTTAAGCAGCCATAGTGTGTTTTCTAAACGTGTGACTATGTTCTGTTTTGTAATTCAGTTCAAGTGTAGCGGTTTTTACATTCCCTCTATAAGTGATAGCTTACGATAAGTCTCTTTTTCTGTGTGACTTATTTCCCTTAGAGTCGTCATACCTAAATCCACCCATCATGCTGCTACTAGCCTTATGACATTGATTTCATGTCTGAGTGATATTCCATTGTACATAAGGACCACAACTTCTTTATCCATTTTTCTCTTTCCTGGGATATTTAAGGTGTCATGAAGTGGAGGTTCTTGTCAACAGAGCAGCCCGAAACTTTGGGGTGCCTGTGTCTTGCTGATTTTTAGTTTTCCCAGTTTATACGCCCATGAGTGGAAGTGCCATATGCTCCCTAAACTGTGTTTTTTCGATGTTTCAGGGCACACCGTACACTTCTCCAGAGTGGCTGTTCGCAATTTATATCCCGCCCATCAGCGTAGCAAGGCTCCAATTTCTCCATGGCCTGTCCTGCATTTGTGGTTTTGACACTTTAATTAGCATGGCCCTTTTGATAGATGGGAAGCGAGACTTCTTTGTAGCGCTGATTTGCCTTTCCAGGTTGCTTGGTTGGCCAAAAAGGGCGTATGCGTTTTTTCCTGAATATATTCAGGAAAAAACGCATACGCCCTTTTTGCCCAAGGGCATCATTGTCCACGTTTGGCCGATTTTCATGTGCTTTAAAGGCGATTCGAATCTACCTCCTGAAATCTGTTTCCTGCAATTCTGCCTTGCTTTCAAATCCTCTTCGTTGCCTTCCCTCAATATATTTTTGGACGAGACTTATCATTTATAACTCTGCAGGTTTGTGAATTGCAGTGCCCCTGAGCTCCATTTTTCAACTCGCTTTTTTGGGAGCTGGCCGCAAAAGCGCGGGTATGCCTCAGGCCCTATGCTGGTTCTGGGTGGCAGGCTGAGCCTGTGGTTATTTCTTTTTCCTGATGGGAAAATAGAGTGACCTGTGCCTGTCCCAACACCTAGATCTAGTCTCTCATTGGTTGCCCCTCTTCCCGTTCATCCTCAGGACAAATTGCAACCTGTAGGGAACAGGAGGTTAAAGGTGCTGATTCTCCAAGTAGGGTGATTGCTAGTAAAATAGCTGGAATGGCGAACCCGAGCACAAGGAGATGAGAAATGAGGTGCGTTTTAGAAACCTTTCAAAATCACACGGTGTACCATCTTCTGGGTTCCTCATGCAAGTTTTCGATGTAGGAAGATGCCCTTGAACCTGGAGATTTGGGACCCATGGGATGGGTACCACGCAGTATTACCTTAAAGGGTCTGTGTTGGCTCACCCAACCTCACCAAACCTCTCAGCCCCAAGAATGTCCACCCTTATGTCTCATCCAGCTGTGGGTCTAGATATGGTCAATCCAGGTTGCGTCACAGCCCCTGAATGAATTTTGTAAGAATTTCTGTCTCTTTCACTGTCTTTGTTTCATGGGTTTTTAAAACTAATTTATTTTTATAATGGGGTTTAGCTGCTTTTCACGGCTGTGTTTATGCGGCTTTACACACAGTTGACACACTTCCAGAGAGATATCAATACATAGGTTTTAAGATTCTTACTAGTCACATATATTCTTGTGCGGTGCATAGGGGGTGTTGAGTCCAGTTCACTGAGCAAGGAGTAGGTCTTGTCTATTACATATTGGGTGTATGGAACGGTATCTGAGCGAATTTGAAACCCTTGTTTTATGCATCACCCCACCTCACCTTTCCCGTTAAGCAGCCATAGTGTGTTTTCTAAACGTGTGAGTCTGTTCTGTTTTGTAATTCAGTTCAACTGTAGCGTTTTTTACATTCCCTCTATAAGTGATAGCTTATGATAAGTGTCTTTTTCTGTGTGACTTATTTCACTTAGAATCGTCGTACCTAAGTTCACTCATCTTGCTTCTACTTGCCTTATGACATTGATTTCATATCTGAGTGATATTCCATTGTACATAAGGACCACAACTTCTTTATCCATTTTTCTCTTTCCGGGGATATTTAAGGTGTCATGAAGTGGAGGTTCTTGTCAACAGAGCAGCCCTAAACTTTGGGGTGCCTGTGTCTTGCTGATTTTTATTTTTCCCAATTTATACGCCCATGAGTGGACGTTCCCTATGCTCCCTAAGCTGTGTTTTTTCGATGTTTCAGGACACACCGTACACTTCTCCAGAGTGGCTGCTGGCAATTTACATCCCGCCCATCAGCGTAGCAAGGCTCCAATTTCTCCATGGCCTGTCCTGCATTTGTGGTTTTGACACTTTTATCAGCATGGCCCTTTAGACCGATGGGAAGCGAGACTTCTTTGTAGCGCTGATTTGCCTTTCCAGGTTGCTTGGTTGGCCAAAAAGGGCGTATGCGTTTTTTCCTGAATATATTCAGGAAAAAACGCATACGCCCTTTTTGGCCAAGGGCATCATTGTCGACGTTTTGCCGCTTTTCATGTGCTTTAAAGGCGAATTGAATCTACCTCCTGAAATCTGTTTCCTGCAGTTCTGCCTTGCTTTCAAATCCTCTTCGTTGCCTTCCCTCAATATATTTGTGGACGAGACTTATCATTTATAATTCTGCAGGTTTGTGAATTGCAGTGCCCCTCAGCTCCATTTTTCAACTCGCTATTTTGGGAGCTGGCCTCAAATCGCGGGATTGCCTCAGGCACTATTTTGATTCCGGGCGGCAGGCTGAGCCTGTGCTTAATTCTTCTTCCTGATGGGAAAATAGAGTGACCTGTGCCTGTCCCAACACCTAGATCTAGTCTCTCATTGGTTGCCCCTCTTCCCGTTCATCCTCAGGACACATTGCAACCTGTACAGAACAGGAGGTTAAAGGTGCTGATTCTCCAAGAAGGGAGATTGCTAGTAAAGTATCTGGAATGGCGAACCCGAGCACAAGGAGATGAGAAACGAGGTGCGTTTTAGAAACCTTTCCCGATCACACGGTGTACCATCTTCTGGGTTTCTCATGCATGTTTTCGATGCAGGAAGACGCCCTTGAAACTGGAGATTTGGGACCCATGGAATGGGTACCACACAGTATTACTTTAAAGGGTCTGCGTTTGCTCACCCAACCTCACCAAACCTCTCAGCCCCAAGAGTGTCCACCCTTATGTCTCATCCAGCTGTGGCTCTAGATATGGTCAATCCAGGTTGCGTCACAGCCACTGAATGAATTTTGTAAGAATTTCTCTCTCTTTCACTGTCTTTGTTTCATGGGTTTTTAAAACTAATTTATTTTTATAATGGGGTTTAGCTGCTTTTCACGGCTGTGTTTATGCGGCTTTACACCCAATTGACACACTTCCAGAGAGATATCAATACATAGGTTTTACGATTATTACTAGTCACATATATTCTTGTGCGGTGAATAGGGGGTGTTGAGTCCAGTTCACTGAGCAAGGAGTAGGTCTTGTCTATTACATATTGGGTGTATGGAACGGTGTCTGAGCGAATTTGAAACCCTTGTTTTATGCATCACCCCACCTCACCTTTCCCGTTAAGCAGCCATAGTGTGTTTTCTAAACGTGTGACTATGTTCTGTTTTGTAATTCAGTTCAAGTGTAGCGGTTTTTACATTCCCTCTATAAGTGATAGCTTACGATAAGTCTCTTTTTCTGTGTGACTTATTTCCCTTAGAGTCGTCATACCTAAATCCACCCATCATGCTGCTACTAGCCTTATGACATTGATTTCATGTCTGAGTGATATTCCATTGTACATAAGGACCACAACTTCTTTATCCATTTTTCTCTTTCCTGGGATATTTAAGGTGTCATGAAGTGGAGGTTCTTGTCAACAGAGCAGCCCGAAACTTTGGGGTGCCTGTGTCTTGCTGATTTTTAGTTTTCCCAGTTTATACGCCCATGAGTGGAAGTGCCATATGCTCCCTAAACTGTGTTTTTTCGATGTTTCAGGGCACACCGTACACTTCTCCAGAGTGGCTGTTCGCAATTTATATCCCGCCCATCAGCGTAGCAAGGCTCCAATTTCTCCATGGCCTGTCCTGCATTTGTGGTTTTGACACTTTAATTAGCATGGCCCTTTTGATGGATGGGAAGCGAGACTTCTTTGTAGCGCTGATTTGCCTTTCCAGGTTGCTTGGTTGGCCAAAAAGGGCGTATGCGTTTTTTCCTGAATATATTCAGGAAAAAACGCATACGCCCTTTTTGCCCAAGGGCATCATTGTCCACGTTTGGCCGATTTTCATGTGCTTTAAAGGCGATTCGAATCTACCTCCTGAAATCTGTTTCCTGCAATTCTGCCTTGCTTTCAAATCCTCTTCGTTGCCTTCCCTCAATATATTTTTGGACGAGACTTATCATTTATAACTCTGCAGGTTTGTGAATTGCAGTGCCCCTGAGCTCCATTTTTCAACTCGCTTTTTTGGGAGCTGGCCGCAAAAGCGCGGGTATGCCTCAGGCCCTATGCTGGTTCTGGGTGGCAGGCTGAGCCTGTGGTTATTTCTTTTTCCTGATGGGAAAATAGAGTGACCTGTGCCTGTCCCAACACCTAGATCTAGTCTCTCATTGGTTGCCCCTCTTCCCGTTCATCCTCAGGACAAATTGCAACCTGTAGGGAACAGGAGGTTAAAGGTGCTGATTCTCCAAGTAGGGTGATTGCTACTAAAATAGCTGGAATGGCGAACCCGAGCACAAGGAGATGAGAAATGAGGTGCGTTTTAGAAACCTTTCAAAATCACACGGTGTACCATCTTCTGGGTTCCTCATGCAAGTTTTCGATGTAGGAAGATGCCCTTGAACCTGGAGATTTGGGACCCATGGGATGGGTACCACGCAGTATTACCTTAAAGGGTCTGTGTTGGCTCACCCAACCTCACCAAACCTCTCAGCCCCAAGAGTGTCCACCCTATGTCTCATCCAGCTGTGGCTCTAGATATGGTCAATCCAGGTTGCGTCACACCCCTGAATGAATTTTGTAAGAATTTCTCTCTCTTTCACTGTCTTTGTTTCATGGGTTTTTAAAACTAATTTATTTTTATAATGGGGTTTAGCTGCTTTTCACAGCTGTGTTTTTGCGGCTTTACACACACTTGACTCACTTCCGGAGAGATATCAATACATAGGTTTTAAGATTCTCACTAGTCAGATATATTCTTGTGCGGTGAATAGGGGGTGTTGAGTCCAGTTCACTGAGCAAGGAGTAGGTCTTGTCTATTACATATTGGGTGTATGGAACGGTATCTGAGCTAATTTGAAATCCTTGTTTTATGCATCACACCACCTCATCTTTCCCGTTAAGCAGCCATAGTGTGTTTTCTACACGTGTGACTCTGTTCTCTTTTGTAATTCAGTTCAAGTGTAGCAGTTTTTACATTCCCTCTATACGTGATAGCTTATGATAAGTGTCTTTTTCTGTGTGACTTATTTCACTTAGAGTCGTCGTACCTAAATCCACTCATCATGCTGCTACTAGCCTTATGACATTGATTTCATGGCTGAGTGATATTCCATTGTACATAAGGACCACAACTTCTTTATCCATTTTTCACTTTCCTGGGATATTTAAGGTGTCATGAAGTGGAGGTTCTTGTCAACAGAGCAGCCCTAAACGTTGGGGTGCCTGTGTCTTGCTGATTTTTAGTTTTCCCAATTTATACGCCCATGAGTGGAAGTGCCCTATGCTCCCTAAGCTGTGTTTTTTCGATGTTTAAGGCCACACCGTACACTTCTCCAGAGTGGCTGCTGGCAATTTACATCCCGCCCATCAGTGTAGCAAGGCTCCCATTTCTCCATGGCCTGTCCTGCTTTTGTGGTTTTGACACATTTTTCAGCTTGGCCCTTTTGACCGATTCGAAGCGAGACTCCTTTGTAGTGCTGATTTGCCTTTCCATGTTGCTTGGTTGGCCTAAAAGGGCGTATGCGTTTTTTCCTGAATATATTCAGGAAAAAACGCATACGCCCTTTTTGGCCAAGGGCATCATTGTCAACGTTTTGCCGCTTTTCATGTGCTTTAAAGCCGATTCGAATCTACCTCCTGAAACCAGTTTCCTGCAATTCTGCCTAGCTTTCAAATGCTCTTCGTTGCCTTCCCTCAATATATTTGTGGACGAGAGTTATCATTTATAACTCTGCAGGTTTGTGAATTGCAGTACCCATGTGCTCCATTTTTCAACTGGCTTTTTTGGGACGTGGCCGCAGAAGCGCGGGATTGCCTCAGGCCCTATTCTGGTTCCTGGCGGCAGGCTGAGCCTGTGGTTAATTCTTCTTCCTGATGTGAAAATAGAGTGACCTGTGCCTGTCCCAACACCTAGATCTAGTCTCTCATTGGTTGCCCCTCTTCCCGTTCATCCTCAGGACAAAGTGCAACCTGTATGGAACAGGAGGTTAAAGGTGCTGTTTCTCCAACTAGGGAGATTACTAGTTAAGAAGCTGGAATGGCGAACCCGAGCACAAGGAGATGAGAAATGAGGTGCGTTTCAGAAACCTTTCCCGTTCAGACGGTGTACCATCTTCTAGGTTTCTCATGCATGTTTTCGATGTAGGAAGATTCCCTTGAACCTGGACATTTGGGACCCATGGGATGGGTACCACACAGTATTACTTTAAAGGGTCTGCGTTTGCTCACCCAACCTCACCAAACCTCTCATCCCCAAGAGTGTCCACCCTTATGTCTCATCCAGCTGTGGGTCTAGATATGGTCAATCCAGGTTGCATCACAGCCTCTGAACGAATTTTGTAAGAATTTCTCTCTCTTTCACTGTCTTTGTTTTACGGGTTTTTAAAAGTAATTTATTTTTATAATGGGGTTTAGCTGCTTTTCACGGCTGTGTTTATGCGGATTTACACTCACTTGACTCACTTCCAGAGAGATATCAATACATAGGTTTTAAGATTCTTACTAGTCACATATATTCTTGTGCGGTGAATAGGGGGTGTTGAGTCCAGTTCACTGAGCAAGGAGTAGGTCTTGTCTATTACATATTGGGTGTATGGAACGGTATCTGAGCGAATTTGAAACCCTTGTTTTATGCATCACCCCACCTCACCTTTCCCGTTAAGCAGCCATACTGTGTTTTCTAAACGTGTGAGTCTGTTCTGTTTTGTAATTCAGTTCAACTGTAGCGGTTTTTACATTCCCTCTATAAGTGATAGCTTATGATAAGTGTCTTTTTCTGTGTGACTTATTTCACTTAGAATCGTCGTACCTAAGTTCACTCATCTTGCTTCTACTTGCCTTATGACATTGATTTCATATCTGAGTGATATTCCATTGTACATAAGGACCACAACTTCTTTATCCATTTTTCTCTTTCCGGGGATATTTAAGGTGTCATGAAGTGGAGGTTCTTGTCAACAGAGCAGCCCTAAACTTTGGGGTGCCTGTGTCTTGCTGATTTTTATTTTTCCCAATTTATACGCCCATGAGTGGACGTTCCCTATGCTCCCTAAGCTGTGTTTTTTCGATGTTTCAGGACACACCGTACACTTCTCCAGAGTGGCTGCTGGCAATTTACATCCCGCCCATCAGCGTAGCAAGGCTCCAATTTCTCCATGGCCTGTCCTGCATTTGTGGTTTTGACACTTTTATCAGCATGGCCCTTTAGACCGATGGGAAGCGAGACTTCTTTGTAGCGCTGATTTGCCTTTCCAGGTTGCTTGGTTGGCCAAAAAGGGCGTATGCGTTTTTTCCTGAATATATTCAGGAAAAAACGCATACGCCCTTTTTGGCCAAGGGCATCATTGTCGACGTTTTGCCGCTTTTCATGTGCTTTAAAGGCGAATTGAATCTACCTCCTGAAATCTGTTTCCTGCAGTTCTGCCTTGCTTTCAAATCCTCTTCGTTGCCTTCCCTCAATATATTTGTGGACGAGAGTTATCATTTATAATTCTGCAGGTTTGTGAATTGCAGTGCCCCTCAGCTCCATTTTTCAACTCGCTATTTTGGGAGCTGGCCTCAAATCGCGGGATTGCCTCAGGCACTATTCTGATTCCGGGCGGCAGGCTGAGCCTGTGCTTAATTCTTCTTCCTGATGGGAAAATAGAGTGACCTGTGCCTGTCCCAACACCTAGATCTAGTCTCTCATTGGTTGCCCCTCTTCCCGTTCATCCTCAGGACACATTGCAACCTGTACAGAACAGGAGGTTAAAGGTGCTGATTCTCCAAGAAGGGAGATTGCTAGTAAAGTATCTGGAATGGCGAACCCGAGCACAAGGAGATGAGAAACGAGGTGCGTTTTAGAAACCTTTCCCGATCACACGGTGTACCATCTTCTGGGTTTCTCATGCATGTTTTCGATGCAGGAAGACGCCCTTGACACTGGAGATTTGGGACCCATGGGATGGGTACCACACAGTATTACTTTAAAGGGTCTGCGTTTGCTCACCCAACCTCACCAAACCTCTCAGCCCCAAGAGTGTCCACCCTTATGTCTCATCCAGCTGTGGCTCTAGATATGGTCAATCCAGGTTGCGTCACAGCCACTGAATGAATTTTGTAAGAATTTCTCTCTCTTTCACTGTCTTTGTTTCATGGGTTTTTAAAACTAATTTATTTTTATAATGGGGTTTAGCTGCTTTTCACGGCTGTGTTTATGCGGCTTTACACCCAATTGACACACTTCCAGAGAGATATCAATACATAGGTTTTACGATTATTACTAGTCACATATATTCTTGTGCGGTGAATAGGGGGTGTTGAGTCCAGTTCACTGAGCAAGGAGTAGGTCTTGTCTATTACATATTGGGTGTATGGAACGGTGTCTGAGCGAATTTGAAACCCTTGTTTTATGCATCACCCCACCTCACCTTTCCCGTTAAGCAGCCATAGTGTGTTTTCTAAACGTGTGACTATGTTCTGTTTTGTAATTCAGTTCAAGTGTAGCGGTTTTTACATTCCCTCTATAAGTGATAGCTTACGATAAGTCTCTTTTTCTGTGTGACTTATTTCCCTTAGAGTCGTCATACCTAAATCCACCCATCATGCTGCTACTAGCCTTATGACATTGATTTCATGTCTGAGTGATATTCCATTGTACATAAGGACCACAACTTCTTTATCCATTTTTCTCTTTCCTGGGATATTTAAGGTGTCATGAAGTGGAGGTTCTTGTCAACAGAGCAGCCCGAAACTTTGGGGTGCCTGTGTCTTGCTGATTTTTAGTTTTCCCAGTTTATACGCCCATGAGTGGAAGTGCCATATGCTCCCTAAACTGTGTTTTTTCGATGTTTCAGGGCACACCGTACACTTCTCCAGAGTGGCTGTTCGCAATTTATATCCCGCCCATCAGCGTAGCAAGGCTCCAATTTCTCCATGGCCTGTCCTGCATTTGTGGTTTTGACACTTTAATTAGCATGGCCCTTTTGATGGATGGGAAGCGAGACTTCTTTGTAGCGCTGATTTGCCTTTCCAGGTTGCTTGGTTGGCCAAAAAGGGCGTATGCGTTTTTTCCTGAATATATTCAGGAAAAAACGCATACGCCCTTTTTGCCCAAGGGCATCATTGTCCACGTTTGGCCGATTTTCATGTGCTTTAAAGGCGATTCGAATCTACCTCCTGAAATCTGTTTCCTGCAATTCTGCCTTGCTTTCAAATCCTCTTCGTTGCCTTCCCTCAATATATTTTTGGACGAGACTTATCACTTATAACTCTGCAGGTTTGTGAATTGCAGTGCCCCTGAGCTCCATTTTTCAACTCGCTTTTTTGGGAGCTGGCCGCAAAAGCGCGGGTATGCCTCAGGCCCTATGCTGGTTCTGGGTGGCAGGCTGAGCCTGTGGTTATTTCTTTTTCCTGATGGGAAAATAGAGTGACCTGTGCCTGTCCCAACACCTAGATCTAGTCTCTCATTGGTTGCCCCTCTTCCCGTTCATCCTCAGGACAAATTGCAACCTGTAGGGAACAGGAGGTTAAAGGTGCTGATTCTCCAAGTAGGGTGATTGCTAGTAAAATAGCTGGAATGGCGAACCCGAGCACAAGGAGATGAGAAATGAGGTGCGTTTTAGAAACCTTTCAAAATCACACGGTGTACCATCTTCTGGGTTCCTCATGCAAGTTTTCGATGTAGGAAGATGCCCTTGAACCTGGAGATTTGGGACCCATGGGATGGGTACCACGCAGTATTACCTTAAAGGGTCTGTGTTGGCTCACCCAACCTCACCAAACCTCTCAGCCCCAAGAGTGTCCACCCTATGTCTCATCCAGCTGTGGCTCTAGATATGGTCAATCCAGGTTGCGTCACACCCCTGAATGAATTTTGTAAGAATTTCTCTCTCTTTCACTGTCTTTGTTTCATGGGTTTTTAAAACTAATTTATTTTTATAATGGGGTTTAGCTGCTTTTCACAGCTGTGTTTTTGCGGCTTTACACACACTTGACTCACTTCCGGAGAGATATCAATACATAGGTTTTAAGATTCTCACTAGTCAGATATATTCTTGTGCGGTGAATAGGGGGTGTTGAGTCCAGTTCACTGAGCAAGGAGTAGGTCTTGTCTATTACATATTGGGTGTATGGAACGGTATCTGAGCTAATTTGAAATCCTTGTTTTATGCATCACACCACCTCATCTTTCCCGTTAAGCAGCCATAGTGTGTTTTCTACACGTGTGACTCTGTTCTCTTTTGTAATTCAGTTCAAGTGTAGCAGTTTTTACATTCCCTCTATACGTGATAGCTTATGATAAGTGTCTTTTTCTGTGTGACTTATTTCACTTAGAGTCGTCGTACCTAAATCCACTCATCATGCTGCTACTAGCCTTATGACATTGATTTCATGGCTGAGTGATATTCCATTGTACATAAGGACCACAACTTCTTTATCCATTTTTCACTTTCCTGGGATATTTAAGGTGTCATGAAGTGGAGGTTCTTGTCAACAGAGCAGCCCTAAACGTTGGGGTGCCTGTGTCTTGCTGATTTTTAGTTTTCCCAATTTATACGCCCATGAGTGGAAGTGCCCTATGCTCCCTAAGCTGTGTTTTTTCGATGTTTAAGGCCACACCGTACACTTCTCCAGAGTGGCTGCTGGCAATTTACATCCCGCCCATCAGTGTAGCAAGGCTCCCATTTCTCCATGGCCTGTCCTGCTTTTGTGGTTTTGACACATTTTTCAGCTTGGCCCTTTTGACCGATTCGAAGCGAGACTCCTTTGTAGTGCTGATTTGCCTTTCCATGTTGCTTGGTTGGCCTAAAAGGGCGTATGCGTTTTTTCCTGAATATATTCAGGAAAAAACGCATACGCCCTTTTTGGCCAAGGGCATCATTGTCAACGTTTTGCCGCTTTTCATGTGCTTTAAAGCCGATTCGAATCTACCTCCTGAAACCAGTTTCCTGCAATTCTGCCTAGCTTTCAAATGCTCTTCGTTGCCTTCCCTCAATATATTTGTGGACGAGAGTTATCATTTATAACTCTGCAGGTTTGTGAATTGCAGTACCCATGTGCTCCATTTTTCAACTGGCTTTTTTGGGACGTGGCCGCAGAAGCGCGGGATTGCCTCAGGCCCTATTCTGGTTCCTGGCGGCAGGCTGAGCCTGTGGTTAATTCTTCTTCCTGATGTGAAAATAGAGTGACCTGTGCCTGTCCCAACACCTAGATCTAGTCTCTCATTGGTTGCCCCTCTTCCCGTTCATCCTCAGGACAAAGTGCAACCTGTATGGAACAGGAGGTTAAAGGTGCTGTTTCTCCAACTAGGGAGATTACTAGTTAAGAAGCTGGAATGGCGAACCCGAGCACAAGGAGATGAGAAATGAGGTGCGTTTCAGAAACCTTTCCCGTTCAGACGGTGTACCATCTTCTAGGTTTCTCATGCATGTTTTCGATGTAGGAAGATTCCCTTGAACCTGGACATTTGGGACCCATGGGATGGGTACCACACAGTATTACTTTAAAGGGTCTGCGTTTGCTCACCCAACCTCACCAAACCTCTCATCCCCAAGAGTGTCCACCCTTATGTCTCATCCAGCTGTGGGTCTAGATATGGTCAATCCAGGTTGCATCACAGCCTCTGAACGAATTTTGTAAGAATTTCTCTCTCTTTCACTGTCTTTGTTTTACGGGTTTTTAAAAGTAATTTATTTTTATAATGGGGTTTAGCTGCTTTTCACGGCTGTGTTTATGCGGATTTACACTCACTTGACTCACTTCCAGAGAGATATCAATACATAGGTTTTAAGATTCTTACTAGTCACATATATTCTTGTGCGGTGAATAGGGGGTGTTGAGTCCAGTTCACTGAGCAAGGAGTAGGTCTTGTCTATTACATATTGGGTGTATGGAACGGTATCTGAGCGAATTTGAAACCCTTGTTTTATGCATCACCCCACCTCACCTTTCCCGTTAAGCAGCCATACTGTGTTTTCTAAACGTGTGAGTCTGTTCTGTTTTGTAATTCAGTTCAACTGTAGCGGTTTTTACATTCCCTCTATAAGTGATAGCTTATGATAAGTGTCTTTTTCTGTGTGACTTATTTCACTTAGAATCGTCGTACCTAAGTTCACTCATCTTGCTTCTACTTGCCTTATGACATTGATTTCATATCTGAGTGATATTCCATTGTACATAAGGACCACAACTTCTTTATCCATTTTTCTCTTTCCGGGGATATTTAAGGTGTCATGAAGTGGAGGTTCTTGTCAACAGAGCAGCCCTAAACTTTGGGGTGCCTGTGTCTTGCTGATTTTTATTTTTCCCAATTTATACGCCCATGAGTGGACGTTCCCTATGCTCCCTAAGCTGTGTTTTTTCGATGTTTCAGGACACACCGTACACTTCTCCAGAGTGGCTGCTGGCAATTTACATCCCGCCCATCAGCGTAGCAAGGCTCCAATTTCTCCATGGCCTGTCCTGCATTTGTGGTTTTGACACTTTTATCAGCATGGCCCTTTAGACCGATGGGAAGCGAGACTTCTTTGTAGCGCTGATTTGCCTTTCCAGGTTGCTTGGTTGGCCAAAAAGGGCGTATGCGTTTTTTCCTGAATATATTCAGGAAAAAACGCATACGCCCTTTTTGGCCAAGGGCATCATTGTCGACGTTTTGCCGCTTTTCATGTGCTTTAAAGGCGAATTGAATCTACCTCCTGAAATCTGTTTCCTGCAGTTCTGCCTTGCTTTCAAATCCTCTTCGTTGCCTTCCCTCAATATATTTGTGGACGAGACTTATCATTTATAATTCTGCAGGTTTGTGAATTGCAGTGCCCCTCAGCTCCATTTTTCAACTCGCTATTTTGGGAGCTGGCCTCAAATCGCGGGATTGCCTCAGGCACTATTCTGATTCCGGGCGGCAGGCTGAGCCTGTGCTTAATTCTTCTTCCTGATGGGAAAATAGAGTGACCTGTGCCTGTCCCAACACCTAGATCTAGTCTCTCATTGGTTGCCCCTCTTCCCGTTCATCCTCAGGACACATTGCAACCTGTACAGAACAGGAGGTTAAAGGTGCTGATTCTCCAAGAAGGGAGATTGCTAGTAAAGTATCTGGAATGGCGAACCCGAGCACAAGGAGATGAGAAACGAGGTGCGTTTTAGAAACCTTTCCCGATCACACGGTGTACCATCTTCTGGGTTTCTCATGCATGTGTTCGATGCAGGAAGACGCCCTTGAAACTGGAGATTTGGGACCCATGGGATGGGTACCACACAGTATTACTTTAAAGGGTCTGCGTTTGCTCACCCAACCTCACCAAACCTCTCAGCCCCAAGAGTGTCCACCCTTATGTCTCATCCAGCTGTGGCTCTAGATATGGTCAATCCAGGTTGCGTCACAGCCACTGAATGAATTTTGTAAGAATTTCTCTCTCTTTCACTGTCTTTGTTTCATGGGTTTTTAAAACTAATTTATTTTTATAATGGGGTTTAGCTGCTTTTCACGGCTGTGTTTATGCGGCTTTACACCCAATTGACACACTTCCAGAGAGATATCAATACATAGGTTTTACGATTATTACTAGTCACATATATTCTTGTGCGGTGAATAGGGGGTGTTGAGTCCAGTTCACTGAGCAAGGAGTAGGTCTTGTCTATTACATATTGGGTGTATGGAACGGTGTCTGAGCGAATTTGAAACCCTTGTTTTATGCATCACCCCACCTCACCTTTCCCGTTAAGCAGCCATAGTGTGTTTTCTAAACGTGTGACTATGTTCTGTTTTGTAATTCAGTTCAAGTGTAGCGGTTTTTACATTCCCTCTATAAGTGATAGCTTACGATAAGTCTCTTTTTCTGTGTGACTTATTTCCCTTAGAGTCGTCATACCTAAATCCACCCATCATGCTGCTACTAGCCTTATGACATTGATTTTATGTCTGAGTGATATTCCATTGTACATAAGGACCACAACTTCTTTATCCATTTTTCTCTTTCCTGGGATATTTAAGGTGTCATGAAGTGGAGGTTCTTGTCAACAGAGCAGCCCGAAACTTTGGGGTGCCTGTGTCTTGCTGATTTTTAGTTTTCCCAGTTTATACGCCCATGAGTGGAAGTGCCATATGCTCCCTAAACTGTGTTTTTTCGATGTTTCAGGGCACACCGTACACTTCTCCAGAGTGGCTGTTCGCAATTTATATCCCGCCCATCAGCGTAGCAAGGCTCCAATTTCTCCATGGCCTGTCCTGCATTTGTGGTTTTGACACTTTAATTAGCATGGCCCTTTTGATGGATGGGAAGCGAGACTTCTTTGTAGCGCTGATTTGCCTTTCCAGGTTGCTTGGTTGGCCAAAAAGGGCGTATGCGTTTTTTCCTGAATATATTAAGGAAAAAACGCATACGCCCTTTTTGCCCAAGGGCATCATTGTCCACGTTTGGCCGATTTTCATGTGCTTTAAAGGCGATTTGAATCTACCTCCTGAAATCTGTTTCCTGCAATTCTGCCTTGCTTTCAAATCCTCTTCGTTGCCTTCCCTCAATATATTTTTGGACGAGACTTATCATTTATAACTCTGCAGGTTTGTGAATTGCAGTGCCCCTGAGCTCCATTTTTCAACTCGCTTTTTTGGGAGCTGGCCGCAAAAGCGCGGGTATGCCTCAGGCCCTATGCTGGTTCTGGGTGGCAGGCTGAGCCTGTGGTTATTTCTTTTTCCTGATGGGAAAATAGAGTGACCTGTGCCTGTCCCAACACCTAGATCTAGTCTCTCATTGGTTGCCCCTCTTCCCGTTCATCCTCAGGACAAATTGCAACCTGTACGGAACAGGAGGTTAAAGGTGCTGATTCTCCAAGTAGGGTGATTGCTACTAAAATAGCTGGAATGGCGAACCCGAGCACAAGGAGATGAGAAATGAGGTGCGTTTTAGAAACCTTTCAAAATCACACGGTGTACCATCTTCTGGGTTCCTCATGCAAGTTTTCGATGTAGGAAGATGCCCTTGAACCTGGAGATTTGGGACCCATGGGATGGGTACCACGCAGTATTACCTTAAAGGGTCTGTGTTGGCTCACCCAACCTCACCAAACCTCTCAGCCCCAAGAATGTCCACCCTTATGTCTCATCCAGCTGTGGGTCTAGATATGGTCAATCCAGGTTGCGTCACAGCCCCTGAATGAATTTTGTAAGAATTTCTGTCTCTTTCACTGTCTTTGTTTCATGGGTTTTTAAAACTAATTTATTTTTATAATGGGGTTTAGCTGCTTTTCACGGCTGTGTTTATGCGGCTTTACACACAGTTGACACACTTCCAGAGAGATATCAATACATAGGTTTTAAGATTCTTACTAGTCACATATATTCTTGTGCGGTGAATAGGGGGTGTTGAGTCCATTTCACTGAGCAAGGAGTAGGTCTTGTCTATTACATATTGGGTGTATGGAACGGTATCTGAGCTAATTTGAAACCCTTGTTTTATGCATCACACCACCTCACCTTTCCCGTTAAGCAGCCATAGTGTGTTTTCTAAACGTGTGACTCTTCTCTTTTGTAATTCAGTTCAAGTGTAGCAGTTTTTACATTCCCTCTATACGTGATAGCTTATGATAAGTGTCTTTTTCTGTGTGACTTATTTCACTTAGAGTCGTCGTACCTAAATCCACTCATCATGCTGCTACTAGCCTTATGACATTGATTTCATGGCTGAGTGATATTCCATTGTACATAAGGACCGCAACTTCTTTATCCATTTTTCTCTTTCCTGGGATATTTAAGGTGTCATGAAGTGGAGGTTCTTGTCAACAGAGCAGCCCTAAACGTTGGGGTGCCTGTGTCTTGCTGATTTTTAGTTTTCCCAATTTATACGCCCATGAGTGGAAGTGCCCTATGCTCCCTAAGCTGTGTTTTTTCGATGTTTAATGCCACACCGTACACTTCTCCAGAGTGGCTGCTGGCAATTTACATCCCGCCCATCAGTGTAGCAAGGCTCCCATTTCTCCATGGCCTGTCCTGCTTTTGTGGTTTTGACACATTTTTCAGCTTGGCCCTTTTGACCGATTCGAAGCGAGACTCCTTTGTAGTGCTGATTTGCCTTTCCATGTTGCTTGGTTGGCCTAAAAGGGCGTATGCGTTTTTTCCTGAATATATTCAGGAAAAAACGCATACGCCCTTTTTGGCCAAGGGCATCATTGTCAACGTTTTGCTGCTTTTCATGTGCTTTAAAGCCGATTCGAATCTACCTCCTGAAACCAGTTTCCTGCAATTCTGCCTAGCTTTCAAATGCTCTTCGTTGCCTTCCCTCAATATATTTGTGGACGAGAGTTATCATTTATAACTCTGCAGGTTTGTGAATTGCAGTACCCATGTGCTCCATTTTTCAACTGGCTTTTTTGGGACGTGGCCGCAGAAGCGCGGGATTGCCTCAGGCCCTATTCTGGTTCCTGGCGGCAGGCTGAGCCTGTGGTTAATTCTTCTTCCTGATGTGAAAATAGAGTGACCTGTGCCTGTCCCAACACCTAGATCTAGTCTCTCATTGGTTGCCCCTCTTCCCGTTCATCCTCAGGACAAAGTGCAACCTGTATGGAACAGGAGGTTAAAGGTGCTGTTTCTCCAACTAGGGAGATTACTAGTTAAGAAGCTGGAATGGCGAACCCGAGCACAAGGAGATGAGAAATGAGGTGCGTTTCAGAAACCTTTCCCGTTCAGACGGTGTACCATCTTCTAGGTTTCTCATGCATGTTTTCGATGTAGGAAGATTCCCTTGAACCTGGACATTTGGGACCCATGGGATGGGTACCACACAGTATTACTTTAAAGGGTCTGCGTTTGCTCACCCAACCTCACCAAACCTCTCATCCCCAAGAGTGTCCACCCTTATGTCTCATCCAGCTGTGGGTCTAGATATGGTCAATCCAGGTTGCATCACAGCCTCTGAACGAATTTTGTAAGAATTTCTCTCTCTTTCACTGTCTTTGTTTTACGGGTTTTTAAAAGTAATTTATTTTTATAATGGGGTTTAGCTGCTTTTCACGGCTGTGTTTATGCGGATTTACACTCACTTGACTCACTTCCAGAGAGATATCAATACATAGGTTTTAAGATTCTTACTAGTCACATATATTCTTGTGCGGTGAATAGGGGGTGTTGAGTCCAGTTCACTGAGCAAGGAGTAGGTCTTGTCTATTACATATTGGGTGTATGGAACGGTATCTGAGCGAATTTGAAACCCTTGTTTTATGCATCACCCCACCTCACCTTTCCCGTTAAGCAGCCATAGTGTGTTTTCTAAACGTGTGAGTCTGTTCTGTTTTGTAATTCAGTTCAACTGTAGCGGTTTTTACATTCCCTCTATAAGTGATAGCTTATGATAAGTGTCTTTTTCTGTGTGACTTATTTCACTTAGAATCGTCGTACCTAAGTTCACTCATCTTGCTTCTACTTGCCTTATGACATTGATTTCATATCTGAGTGATATTCCATTGTACATAAGGACCACAACTTCTTTATCCATTTTTCTCTTTCCGGGGATATTTAAGGTGTCATGAAGTGGAGGTTCTTGTCAACAGAGCAGCCCTAAACTTTGGGGTGCCTGTGTCTTGCTGATTTTTATTTTTCCCAATTTATACGCCCATGAGTGGACGTTCCCTATGCTCCCTAAGCTGTGTTTTTTCGATGTTTCAGGACACACCGTACACTTCTCCAGAGTGGCTGCTGGCAATTTACATCCCGCCCATCAGCGTAGCAAGGCTCCAATTTCTCCATGGCCTGTCCTGCATTTGTGGTTTTGACACTTTTATCAGCATGGCCCTTTAGACCGATGGGAAGCGAGACTTCTTTGTAGCGCTGATTTGCCTTTCCAGGTTGCTTGGTTGGCCAAAAAGGGCGTATGCGTTTTTTCCTGAATATATTCAGGAAAAAACGCATACGCCCTTTTTGGCCAAGGGCATCATTGTCGACGTTTTGCCGCTTTTCATGTGCTTTAAAGGCGAATTGAATCTACCTCCTGAAATCTGTTTCCTGCAGTTCTGCCTTGCTTTCAAATCCTCTTCGTTGCCTTCCCTCAATATATTTGTGGACGAGACTTATCATTTATAATTCTGCAGGTTTGTGAATTGCAGTGCCCCTCAGCTCCATTTTTCAACTCGCTATTTTGGGAGCTGGCCTCAAATCGCGGGATTGCCTCAGGCACTATTCTGATTCCGGGCGGCAGGCTGAGCCTGTGCTTAATTCTTCTTCCTGATGGGAAAATAGAGTGACCTGTGCCTGTCCCAACACCTAGATCTAGTCTCTCATTGGTTGCCCCTCTTCCCGTTCATCCTCAGGACACATTGCAACCTGTACAGAACAGGAGGTTAAAGGTGCTGATTCTCCAAGAAGGGAGATTGCTAGTAAAGTATCTGGAATGGCGAACCCGAGCACAAGGAGATGAGAAACGAGGTGCGTTTTAGAAACCTTTCCCGATCACACGGTGTACCATCTTCTGGGTTTCTCATGCATGTGTTCGATGCAGGAAGACGCCCTTGAAACTGGAGATTTGGGACCCATGGGATGGGTACCACACAGTATTACTTTAAAGGGTCTGCGTTTGCTCACCCAACCTCACCAAACCTCTCAGCCCCAAGAGTGTCCACCCTTATGTCTCATCCAGCTGTGGCTCTAGATATGGTCAATCCAGGTTGCGTCACAGCCACTGAATGAATTTTGTAAGAATTTCTCTCTCTTTCACTGTCTTTGTTTCATGGGTTTTTAAAACTAATTTATTTTTATAATGGGGTTTAGCTGCTTTTCACGGCTGTGTTTATGCGGCTTTACACCCAATTGACACACTTCCAGAGAGATATCAATACATAGGTTTTACGATTATTACTAGTCACATATATTCTTGTGCGGTGAATAGGGGGTGTTGAGTCCAGTTCACTGAGCAAGGAGTAGGTCTTGTCTATTACATATTGGGTGTATGGAACGGTGTCTGAGCGAATTTGAAACCCTTGTTTTATGCATCACCCCACCTCACCTTTCCCGTTAAGCAGCCATAGTGTGTTTTCTAAACGTGTGACTATGTTCTGTTTTGTAATTCAGTTCAAGTGTAGCGGTTTTTACATTCCCTCTATAAGTGATAGCTTACGATAAGTCTCTTTTTCTGTGTGACTTATTTCCCTTAGAGTCGTCATACCTAAATCCACCCATCATGCTGCTACTAGCCTTATGACATTGATTTCATGTCTGAGTGATATTCCATTGTACATAAGGACCACAACTTCTTTATCCATTTTTCTCTTTCCTGGGATATTTAAGGTGTCATGAAGTGGAGGTTCTTGTCAACAGAGCAGCCCGAAACTTTGGGGTGCCTGTGTCTTGCTGATTTTTAGTTTTCCCAGTTTATACGCCCATGAGTGGAAGTGCCATATGCTCCCTAAACTGTGTTTTTTCGATGTTTCAGGGCACACCGTACACTTCTCCAGAGTGGCTGTTCGCAATTTATATCCCGCCCATCAGCGTAGCAAGGCTCCAATTTCTCCATGGCCTGTCCTGCATTTGTGGTTTTGACACTTTAATTAGCATGGCCCTTTTGATGGATGGGAAGCGAGACTTCTTTGTAGCGCTGATTTGCCTTTCCAGGTTGCTTGGTTGGCCAAAAAGGGCGTATGCGTTTTTTCCTGAATATATTCAGGAAAAAACGCATACGCCCTTTTTGCCCAAGGGCATCATTGTCCACGTTTGGCCGATTTTCATGTGCTTTAAAGGCGATTCGAATCTACCTCCTGAAATCTGTTTCCTGCAATTCTGCCTTGCTTTCAAATCCTCTTCGTTGCCTTCCCTCAATATATTTTTGGACGAGACTTATCATTTATAACTCTGCAGGTTTGTGAATTGCAGTGCCCCTGAGCTCCATTTTTCAACTCGCTTTTTTGGGAGCTGGCCGCAAAAGCGCGGGTATGCCTCAGGCCCTATGCTGGTTCTGGGTGGCAGGCTGAGCCTGTGGTTATTTCTTTTTCCTGATGGGAAAATAGAGTGACCTGTGCCTGTCCCAACAACTAGATCTAGTCTCTCATTGGTTGCCCCTCTTCCCGTTCATCCTCAGGACAAATTGCAACCTGTACGGAACAGGAGGTTAAAGGTGCTGATTCTCCAAGTAGGGTGATTGCTACTAAAATAGCTGGAATGGCGAACCCGAGCACAAGGAGATGAGAAATGAGGTGCGTTTTAGAAACCTTTCAAAATCACACGGTGTACCATTTTCTGGGTTCCTCATGCAAGTTTTCGATGTAGGAAGATGCCCTTGAACCTGGAGATTTGGGACCCATGGGATGGGTACCACGCAGTATTACCTTAAAGGGTCTGTGTTGGCTCACCCAACCTCACCAAACCTCTCAGCCCCAAGAGTGTCCACCCTATGTCTCATCCAGCTGTGGCTCTAGATATGGTCAATCCAGGTTGCGTCACACCCCTGAATGAATTTTGTAAGAATTTCTCTCTCTTTCACTGTCTTTGTTTCATGGGTTTTTAAAACTAATTTATTTTTATAATGGGGTTTAGCTGCTTTTCACAGCTGTGTTTCTGCGGCTTTACACACACTTGACTCACTTCCGGAGAGATATCAATACATAGGTTTTAAGATTCTCACTAGTCAGATATATTCTTGTGCGGTGAATAGGGGGTGTTGAGTCCAGTTCACTGAGCAAGGAGTAGGTCTTGTCTATTACATATTGGGTGTATGGAACGGTATCTGAGCTAATTTGAAATCCTTGTTTTATGCATCACACCACCTCATCTTTCCCGTTAAGCAGCCATAGTGTGTTTTCTACACGTGTGACTCTGTTCTCTTTTGTAATTCAGTTCAAGTGTAGCAGTTTTTACATTCCCTCTATACGTGATAGCTTATGATAAGTGTCTTTTTCTGTGTGACTTATTTCACTTACAGTCGTCGTACCTAAATCCACTCATCATGCTGCTACTAGCCTTATGACATTGATTTCATGGCTGAGTGATATTCCATTGTACATAAGGACCACAACTTCTTTATCCATTTTTCACTTTCCTGGGATATTTAAGGTGTCATGAAGTGGAGGTTCTTGTCAACAGAGCAGCCCTAAACTTTGGGGTGCCTGTGTCTTGCTGATTTTTAGTTTTCCCAATTTGTACGCCCATGAGTGGAAGTGCCCTATGCTCCCTAAGCTGTGTTTTTTCGATGTTTAAGGCCACACCGTACACTTCTCCAGAGTGGCTGCTGGCAATTTACATCCCGCCCATCAGTGTAGCAAGGCTCCCATTTCTCCATGGCCTGTCCTGCTTTTGTGGTTTTGACACTTTTTTCAGCATGGGCCTTTTGACCGATTCGAAGCGAGACTCCTTTGTAGTGCTGATTTGCTTTTCCATGTTGCTTGGTTGGCCAAAAAGGGCGTATGCGTTTTTTCCTAAATATATTCAGGAAAAAACGCATACGCCCTTTTTGGCCAAGGGCATCATTGTCCACGTTTTGCCGCTTTTCATGTGCTTTAAAGGCGATTCGAATCTACCTCCTGAAACCTGTTTCCTGCAATTCTGCCTTGCTTTCAAATCCTCTTCGTTGCCTTCCCTCAATATATTTGTGGACGAGAGTTATCATTTATAACTCTGCAGGGTTGTGAATTGCAGTGCCCATGTGCTCCGTTTTTCAACTGGCTTTTTTGGGAGCTGGCCGCAGAAGCGCGGGATTGCCTCAGGCCCTATTCTGGTTCCGGGTGGCAGGCTGAGCCTGTGGTTATTTCTTCTTCCTGATGAGAAAATAGAGTGACCTGTGCCTGTCCCAACACCTAGATCTAGTCTCTCATTGGCTGCCCCTCTTCCCGTTCATCCTCAGGACAAATTGCAACCTGTACGGAACAGGAGGTTAAAGGTGCTGATTCTCCAAGTAGGGAGATTGCTAGTGAAGTAGCTGGAATGGCGAACCCGAGCACAAGGAGATGAGAAATGAGGTGCGTTTTAGAAACCTTTCAAAATCACACGGTGTACCATCTTCTGGGTTCCTCATGCAAGTTTTCGATGTAGGAAGATGCCCTTGAACCTGGAGATTTGGGACCCATGGGATGGGTACCACGCAGTATTGCCTTAAAGGGTCTGTGTTGGCTCACCCAACCTCACCAAACCTCTCAGCCCCAAGAATGTCCACCCTTATGTCTCATCCAGCTGTGGGTCTAGATATGGTCAATCCTGGTTGCGTCACAGCCCCTGAATGAATTTTGTAAGAATTTCTGTCTCTTTCACTGTCTTTGTTTCATGGGTTTTTAAAACTAATTTATTTTTATAATGGGGTTTAGCTGCTTTTCACGGCTGTGTTTATGCGGCTTTACACACACTTGACACACTTCCAGAGAGATATCAATACATAGGTTTTAAGATTCTTACTAGTCACATATATTCTTGTGCGGTGAATAGGGGGTGTTGAGTCCAGTTCACTGAGCAAGGAGTAGGTCTTGTCTATTACATATTGGGTGTATGGAACGGTATCTGAGCTAATTTGAAACCCTTGTTTTATGCATCACACCACCTCACCTTTCCCGTTAAGCTGCCATAGTGTGTTTTCTAAACGTGTGACTCTGTTCTCTTTTGTAATTCAGTTCAAGTGTAGCAGTTTTTACATTCCCTCTATACGTGATAGATTATGGTAAGTGTCTTTTTCTATGTGACTTATTTCACTTAGAGTCGTCGTACCTAAATCCACTCATCATGCTGCTACTAGCCTTATGACATTGATTTCATGGCTGAGTGATATTCCATTGTACATAAGGACCACAAATTCTTTATCCATTTTTCTCTTTCCTGGGATATTTAAGGTGTCATGAAGTGGAGGTTCTTGTCAACAGAGCAGCCCTAAACTTTGGGGTGCCTGTGTCTTGCTGATTTTTAGTTTTCCCAATTTATACGCCCATGAGTGGAAGTGCCCTATGCTCCTTAAGCTGTGTTTTTTTGATGTTTAAGGCCACACCGTACACTTCTCCAGAGTGGCTGCTGGCAATTTACATCCCGCCCATCAGTGTAGCAAGGCTCCCATTTCTCCATGGCCTGTCCTGCTTTTGTGATTTTGACACTTTATTCAGCATGGCCCTTTTGACCGATTCGAAGCGAGACTCCTTTGTAGTGCTGATTTGCCTTTCCATGTTGCTTGGTTGGCCAAAAAGGGCGTATGCGTTTTTTCCTGAATATATTCAGGAAAAAACGCATACGCCCTTTTTGGCCAAGGGCATCATTGTCCACGTTTTGCCGCTTTTCATGTGCTTTAAAGGCGATTCGAATCTACCTCCTGAAACCTGTTTCCTGCAATTCTGCCTTGCTTTCAAATCCTCTTCGTTGCCTTCCCTCAATATATTTGTGGACGAGAGTTATCATTTATAACTCTGCAGGGTTGTGAATTGCAGTGCCCATGTGCTCCGTTTTTCAACTGGCTTTTTTGGGAGCTGGCCGCAGAAGCGCGGGATTGCCTCAGGCCCTATTCTGGTTCCGGGTGGCAGGCTGAGCCTGTGGTTATTTCTTCTTCCTGATGAGAAAATAGAGTGACCTGTGCCTGTTCCAACACCTAGATCTAGTCTCTCATTGGCTGTCCCTCTTCCCGTTCATCCTCAAGACAAATTGAAACCTGTACGCAACAGGAGGTTAAAGGTGCTGATTCTCCAAGTAGGGAGATTGCTAGTGAAGTACCTGGAATGGCGAACCTGAGCACAAGGAGATGAGAAATGAGGTGCGTTTTAGAAACCTTTCAAAATCACACGGTGTACCATCTTCTGGGTTCCTCATGCAAGTTTTCGATGTAGGAAGATGCCCTTGAACCTGGAGATTTGGGACCCATGGGATGGGTACCACGCAGTATTACCTTAAAGGGTCTGTGTTGGCTCACCCAACCTCACCAAACCTCTCAGCCCCAAGAATGTCCACCCTTATGTCTCATCCAGCTGTGGGTCTAGATATGGTCAATCCAGGTTGCGTCACAGCCCCTGAATGAATTTTGTAAGAATTTCTGTCTCTTTCACTGTCTTTGTTTCATGGGTTTTTAAAACTAATTTATTTTTATAATGGGGTTTAGCTGCTTTTCACGGCTGTGTTTATGCGGCTTTACACACACTTGACACACTTCCAGAGAGATATCAATACATAGGTTTTAAGATTCTTACTAGTCACATATATTCTTGTGCGGTGCATAGGGGGTGTTGAGTCCAGTTCACTGAGCAAGGAGTAGGTCTTGTCTATTACATATTGGGTGTATGGAACGGTATCTGAGCTAATTTGAAACCCTTGTTTTATGCATCACACCACCTCACCTTTCCCGTTAAGCAGCCATAGTGTGTTTTCTAAACGTGTGACTCTTCTCTTTTGTAATTCAGTTCAAGTGTAGCAGTTTTTACATTCCCTCTATACGTGATAGCTTATGATAAGTGTCTTTTTCTGTGTGACTTATTTCACTTAGAGTCGTCGTACCTAAATCCACTCATCATGCTGCTACTAGCCTTATGACATTGATTTCATGGCTGAGTGATATTCCATTGTACATAAGGACCGCAACTTCTTTATCCATTTTTCTCTTTCCTGGGATATTTAAGGTGTCATGAAGTGGAGGTTCTTGTCAACAGAGCAGCCCTAAACGTTGGGGTGCCTGTGTCTTGCTGATTTTTAGTTTTCCCAATTTATACGCCCATGAGTGGAAGTGCCCTATGCTCCCTAAGCTGTGTTTTTTCGATGTTTCAGGACACACCGTACACTTCTCCAGAGTGGCTGCTGGCAATTTACATCCCGCCCATCAGTGTAGCAAGGCTCCCATTTCTCCATGGCCTGTCCTGCTTTTGTGGTTTTGACACATTTTTCAGCTTGGCCCTTTTGACCGATTCGAAGCGAGACTCCTTTGTAGTGCTGATTTGCCTTTCCATGTTGCTTGGTTGGCCTAAAAGGGCGTATGCGTTTTTTCCTGAATATATTCAGGAAAAAACGCATACGCCCTTTTTGGCCAAGGGCATCATTGTCAACGTTTTGCCGCTTTTCATGTGCTTTAAAGCCGATTCGAATCTACCTCCTGAAACCAGTTTCCTGCAATTCTGCCTAGCTTTCAAATGCTCTTCGTTGCCTTCCCTCAATATATTTGTGGACGAGAGTTATCATTTATAACTCTGCAGGTGTGTGAATTGCAGTACCCATGTGCTCCATTTTTCAACTGGCTTTTTTGGGAGGTGGCCGCAGAAGCGCGGGATTGCCTCAGGCCCTATTCTGGTTCCTGGCGGCAGGCTGAGCCTGTGGTTAATTCTTCTTCCTGATGTGAAAATAGAGTGACCTGTGCCTGTCCCAACACCTAGATCTAGTCTCTCATTGGTTGCCCCTCTTCCCGTTCATCCTCAGGACAAAGTGCAACCTGTATGGAACAGGAGGTTAAAGTTGCTGTTTCTCCAAGTAGGGAGATTACTAGTTAAGAAGCTGGAATGGGGAACCCGAGCACAAGGAGATGAGAAATGAGGTGCGTTTCAGAAACCTTTCCCGTTCAGACGGTGTACCATCTTCTAGGATTCTCATGCATGTTTTCGATGTAGGAAGATTCCCTTGAACCTGGACATTTGGGACCTTGGGATGGGTACCACACAGTATTACTTTAAAGGGTCTGCGTTTGCTCACCCAACCTCACCAAACCTCTCATCCCCAAGAGTGTCCACCCTTATGTCTCATCCAGCTGTGGGTCTCGATATGGTCAATCCAGGTTGCATCACAGCCTCTGAACGAATTTTGTAAGAATTTCTCTCTCTTTCACTGTCTTTGTTTTACGGGTTTTTAAAAGTAATTTATTTTTATAATGGGGTTTAGCTGCTTTTCACGGCTGTGTTTATGCGGATTTACACTCACTTGACTCACTTCCAGAGAGATATCAATACATAGGTTTTAAGATTCTTACTAGTCACATATATTCTTGTGCGGTGAATAGGGGGTGTTGAGTCCAGTTCACTGAGCAAGGAGTAGGTCTTGTCTATTACATATTGGGTGTATGGAACGGTATCTGAGCGAATTTAAAACCCTTGTTTTATGCATCACCCCACCTGGCCTTTCCTGTTAAGCAGCCATAGTTTGTTTTCTGAACGTGTGAGTCTGTTCTGTTTTGTAATTCAGTTCAAGTGTAGCGGTTTTTACATTCCCTCTATAAGAGATAGCTTATGATAAGTGTCTTTTTCTGTGTGACTTATTTCACTTAGAATCGTCGTACCTATGTCCACTCATCTTGCTTCTACTTGCCTTATGACATTGATTTCATGTCTGAGTGATATTCCATTGTACATAAGGACCACAACTTCTTTATCCATTTTTCTCTTTCCTGGGATATTTAAGGTGTCATGAAGTGGAGGTCCTTGTCAACAGAGCAGCCCTAAACTTTGGGGTGCCTGTGTCTTGCTGATTTTTAGTTTTCCCAATTTATATGCCCATGAGTGGACGTGCCCTATGCTCCCTAAGCTGTGTTTTTTCGATGTTTCAGGACACACCGTACACTTCTCCAGAGTGGCTGCTGACAATTTACATCGCACCCATCAGCGTAGCAAGGCTGCCATTTCTCCATGGCCTGTTCTGCATTTCTGGTTTTGACACTTTTTGCAGCATGACCCTTTTGACCGATGGGAAGCGAGACTTCTTTGTAGCGCTGATTTGCCTTTCCAGGTTGCTTGTTTGGCCAAAGAGGGCGTATGCGTTTTTTCCTGAATATATTCAGGAAAAAACGCATACGCCCTCTTTGGCCAAGGGCATCATTGTCGACGTTTTGCCGCTTTTCATGTGCTTTAAAGCCGATTCGAATCTACCTCCTGAAACCTGTTTCCTGCAATTCTGCCTTGCTTTCAAATCCTCTTCGTTGCCTTCCCTCAATATATTTGTGGACGAGAGTTATCATTTATAACTCTGCAGGTTTGTGAATTGCAGTGCCCATGTGCTCCATTTTTCAACTGGCTTTTTTGGGAGCTGGCCGCAGAAGCGCGGGATTGCCTCAGGCCCTATTCTGGTTCCCGGCGGCAGGCTGAGCCTGTGGTTAATTCTTCTTCCTGACGGGAAAATAGAGTGACCTGTGCCTGTCCCAACACCTAGATCTAGTCTCTCATTGGTTGCCCCTCTTCCCGTTCTTCCTCAGGACAAATTGCAACCTGTACAGATCAAGAGGTTAAAGGTGCTTTTTCTCCAAGAAGGGAGATTGCTAGTAAAGTATCTGGAATGGCGAACCCGAGCACAAGGAGATGAGAAATGAGGTGCGTTTTAGAAACCTTTCCCGATCACACGGTGTACCATCTTCTGAGTTTCTCATGCATGTTTTCGATGCAGGAAGATGCCCTTGAAACTGGAGATTTGGGACCCATGGGATGGGTACCACACAGTATTATTTTAAAGGGTCTGCGTTTGCTCACCCAACCTCACCAAACCTGTCAGCCCCAAGAGTGTCCACCCTTAGGTCTCATCCAGCTGTGGGTCTAGATATGGTCAATCCAGGTTGCATCACAACCCCTGAACGAATTGTGTAAGAATTTCTCTTCTTTCACTGTCTTTGTTTTACGGGTTTTTACAAGTAATTTATTTTTATAATGGGGTTTAGCTGCTTTTCACGGCTGTGTTTATGCGGCTTTACACCCACTTGACTCACTTCCAGACAGATATCAATACATAGGTTTTAAGATTCTTACTAGTCAGATATATACTTGTGTGGTGAATAGGGGGTGTTGAGTCCAGTTCACTGAGCAAGGAGTAGGTCTTGTCTATTACATATTCGGTGTATGGAACGGTATCTGAGCTAATTTGAAACCCTTGTTTTATGCATCACACCACCTCACCTTTCCCGTTAAGCAGCCATAGTGTGTTTTCTAAACCTGTGACTGTTTTCTCTTTTGTAATTCAGTTCATGTGTAGCAGTTTTTACATTCCCTCTATAAGTGATAGCTTATGATAAGTGTCTATTTCGGTGTGACTTATTTCACTTAGAGTCATCGTACCTAAATCCACTCATCATGCTGCTTCTAGCCTTATAACATTGATTTCATGGCTGAGTGATATTCCATTGTACATAAGGACCACAACTTCTTTATCCATTTTTCTCTTTCCTGGGATATTTAAGGTGTCATGAAGTGGAGGTTCTTGTCAACAGAGCAGCCCTAAACTTTGGTTTGCCTGTGTCTTGCTGATTTTTAATTTTCCCAATTTATACGCCCATGAGTGGAAGTGCCCTATGCTCCATAAGCTGTGTTTTTTCGATGTTTAAGGCCACACCGTACACTTCTCCAGAGTGGTTGCTGGCAATTTACGTCCCGCCCATCAGCGTAGCAAGGCTCCCATTTCTCCATGGCCCGTCCTGCTTTTGTGGTTTTGACACATTTTTCAGCATGGCCCTTTTGACCGATGGGAAGCGAGACTTCTTTGTAGCGCTGATTTGCCTTTCCAGGTTGCTTGGTTGGCCAAAAAGGGCGTATGCGTTTTTTCCTGAATATATTCAGGAAAAAACGCATACGCCCTTTTTGGCCAAGGGCATCATTGTCGATGTTTTGCCGCTTTTCATGTGCTTTAAAGCCGATTCGAATCTACCTCCTGAAACCAGTTTCCTGCAATTCTGCCTTGCTTTCAAATGCTCTTCGTTGCCTTCCCTCAATATATTTGTGGACGAGAGTTATCATTTATAACTCTGCAGGTTTGTGAATTGCAGTACCCATGTGCTCCATTTTTCAACTGGCTTTCTTGGGAGGTGGCCGCAGAAGCGCGGGATTGCCTCAGGCCCTATTCTGGTTCCTGGCGGCAGGCTGAGCCTGTGGTTAATTCTTCTTCCTGATGTGAAAATAGAGTGACCTGTGCCTGTCCCAACACCTAGATCTAGTCTCTCATTGGTTGCCCCTCTTCCCGTTCATCCTCAGGACAAAGTGCAACCTGTATGGAACAGGAGGTTAAAGGTGCTGTTTCTCCAAGTAGGGAGATTACTAGTTAAGAAGCTGGAATGGCGAACCCGAGCACAAGGAGATGAGAAATGAGGTGCGTTTCAGAAACCTTTCCCGTTCAGACGGTGTACCATCTTCTAGGTTTCTCATGCATGTTTTCGATGTAGGAAGATTCCCTTGAACCTGGACATTTGGGACCCATGGGATGGGTACCACACAGTATTACTTTAAAGGGTCTGCGTTTGCTCACCCAACCTCACCAAACCTCTCATCCCCAAGAGTGTCCACCCTTATGTCTCATCCAGCTGTGGGTCTAGATATGGTCAATCCAGGTTGCATCACAGCCTCTGAACGAATTTTGTAAGAATTTCTCTCTCTTTCACTGTCTTTGTTTTACGGGTTTTTAAAAGTAATTTATTTTTATAATGGGGTTTAGCTGCTTTTCACGGCTGTGTTTATGCGGATTTACACTCACTTGACTCACTTCCAGAGAGATATCAATACATAGGTTTTAAGATTCTTACTAGTCACATATATTCTTGTGCGGTGAATAGGGGGTGTTGAGTCCAGTTCACTGAGCAAGGAGTAGGTCTTGTCTATTACATATTGGGTGTATGGAACGGTATCTGAGCGAATTTGAAACCCTTGTTTTATGCATCACCCCACCTCACCTTTCCCGTTAAGCAGCCATAGTGTGTTTTCTAAACGTGTGAGTCTGTTCTGTTTTGTAATTCAGTTCAACTGTAGCGGTTTTTACATTCCCTCTATAAGTGATAGCTTATGATAAGTGTCTTTTTCTGTGTGACTTATTTCACTTAGAATCGTCGTACCTAAGTTCACTCATCTTGCTTCTACTTGCCTTATGACATTGATTTCATATCTGAGTGATATTCCATTGTACATAAGGACCACAACTTCTTTATCCATTTTTCTCTTTCCGGGGATATTTAAGGTGTCATGAAGTGGAGGTTCTTGTCAACAGAGCAGCCCTAAACTTTGGGGTGCCTGTGTCTTGCTGATTTTTATTTTTCCCAATTTATACGCCCATGAGTGGACGTTCCCTATGCTCCCTAAGCTGTGTTTTTTCGATGTTTCAGGACACACCGTACACTTCTCCAGAGTGGCTGCTGGCAATTTACATCCCGCCCATCAGCGTAGCAAGGCTCCAATTTCTCCATGGCCTGTCCTGCATTTGTGGTTTTGACACTTTTATCAGCATGGCCCTTTAGACCGATGGGAAGCGAGACTTCTTTGTAGCGCTGATTTGCCTTTCCAGGTTGCTTGGTTGGCCAAAAAGGGCGTATGCGTTTTTTCCTGAATATATTCAGGAAAAAACGCATACGCCCTTTTTGGCCAAGGGCATCATTGTCGACGTTTTGCCGCTTTTCATGTGCTTTAAAGGCGAATTGAATCTACCTCCTGAAATCTGTTTCCTGCAGTTCTGCCTTGCTTTCAAATCCTCTTCGTTGCCTTCCCTCAATATATTTGTGGACGAGAGTTATCATTTATAATTCTGCAGGTTTGTGAATTGCAGTGCCCCTCAGCTCCATTTTTCAACTCGCTATTTTGGGAGCTGGCCTCAAATCGCGGGATTGCCTCAGGCACTATTCTGATTCCGGGCGGCAGGCTGAGCCTGTGCTTAATTCTTCTTCCTGATGGGAAAATAGAGTGACCTGTGCCTGTCCCAACACCTAGATCTAGTCTCTCATTGGTTGCCCCTCTTCCCGTTCATCCTCAGGACACATTGCAACCTGTACAGAACAGGAGGTTAAAGGTGCTGATTCTCCAAGAAGGGAGATTGCTAGTAAAGTATCTGGAATGGCGAACCCGAGCACAAGGAGATGAGAAACGAGGTGCGTTTTAGAAACCTTTCCCGATCACACGGTGTACCATCTTCTGGGTTTCTCATGCATGTTTTCGATGCAGGAAGACGCCCTTGAAACTGGAGATTTGGGACCCATGGGATGGGTACCACACAGTATTACTTTAAAGGGTCTGCGTTTGCTCACCCAACCTCACCAAACCTCTCAGCCCCAAGAGTGTCCACCCTTATGTCTCATCCAGCTGTGGCTCTAGATATGGTCAATCCAGGTTGCGTCACAGCCACTGAATGAATTTTGTAAGAATTTCTCTCTCTTTCACTGTCTTTGTTTCATGGGTTTTTAAAACTAATTTATTTTTATAATGGGGTTTAGCTGCTTTTCACGGCTGTGTTTATGCGGCTTTACACCCAATTGACACACTTCCAGAGAGATATCAATACATAGGTTTTACGATTATTACTAGTCACATATATTTTTGTGCGGTGAATAGGGGGTGTTGAGTCCAGTTCACTGAGCAAGGAGTAGGTCTTGTCTATTACATATTGGGTGTATGGAACGGTGTCTGAGCGAATTTGAAACCCTTGTTTTATGCATCACCCCACCTCACCTTTCCCGTTAAGCAGCCATAGTGTGTTTTCTAAACGTGTGACTATGTTCTGTTTTGTAATTCAGTTCAAGTGTAGCGGTTTTTACATTCCCTCTATAAGTGATAGCTTACGATAAGTCTCTTTTTCTGTGTGACTTATTTCCCTTAGAGTCGTCATACCTAAATCCACCCATCATGCTGCTACTAGCCTTATGACATTGATTTCATGTCTGAGTGATATTCCATTGTACATAAGGACCACAACTTCTTTATCCATTTTTCTCTTTCCTGGGATATTTAAGGTGTCATGAAGTGGAGGTTCTTGTCAACAGAGCAGCCCGAAACTTTGGGGTGCCTGTGTCTTGCTGATTTTTAGTTTTCCCAGTTTATACGCCCATGAGTGGAAGTGCCATATGCTCCCTAAACTGTGTTTTTTCGATGTTTCAGGGCACACCGTACACTTCTCCAGAGTGGCTGTTCGCAATTTATATCCCGCCCATCAGCGTAGCAAGGCTCCAATTTCTCCATGGCCTGTCCTGCATTTGTGGTTTTGACACTTTAATTAGCATGGCCCTTTTGATGGATGGGAAGCGAGACTTCTTTGTAGCGCTGATTTGCCTTTCCAGGTTGCTTGGTTGGCCAAAAAGGGCGTATGCGTTTTTTCCTGAATATATTCAGGAAAAAACGCATACGCCCTTTTTGCCCAAGGGCATCATTGTCCACGTTTGGCCGATTTTCATGTGCTTTAAAGGCGATTCGAATCTACCTCCTGAAATCTGTTTCCTGCAATTCTGCCTTGCTTTCAAATCCTCTTCGTTGCCTTCCCTCAATATATTTTTGGACGAGACTTATCATTTATAACTCTGCAGGTTTGTGAATTGCAGTGCCCCTGAGCTCCATTTTTCAACTCGCTTTTTTGGGAGCTGGCCGCAAAAGCGCGGGTATGCCTCAGGCCCTATGCTGGTTCTGGGTGGCAGGCTGAGCCTGTGGTTATTTCTTTTTCCTGATGGGAAAATAGAGTGACCTGTGCCTGTCCCAACACCTAGATCTAGTCTCTCATTGGTTGCCCCTCTTCCCGTTCATCCTCAGGACAAATTGCAACCTGTAGGGAACAGGAGGTTAAAGGTGCTGATTCTCCAAGTAGGGTGATTGCTAGTAAAATAGCTGGAATGGCGAACCCGAGCACAAGGAGATGAGAAATGAGGTGCGTTTTAGAAACCTTTCAAAATCACACGGTGTACCATCTTCTGGGTTCCTCATGCAAGTTTTCGATGTAGGAAGATGCCCTTGAACCTGGAGATTTGGGACCCATGGGATGGGTACCACGCAGTATTACCTTAAAGGGTCTGTGTTGGCTCACCCAACCTCACCAAACCTCTCAGCCCCAAGAGTGTCCACCCTATGTCTCATCCAGCTGTGGCTCTAGATATGGTCAATCCAGGTTGCGTCACACCCCTGAATGAATTTTGTAAGAATTTCTCTCTCTTTCACTGTCTTTGTTTCATGGGTTTTTAAAACTAATTTATTTTTATAATGGGGTTTAGCTGCTTTTCACAGCTGTGTTTCTGCGGCTTTACACACACTTGACTCACTTCCGGAGAGATATCAATACATAGGTTTTAAGATTCTCACTAGTCAGATATATTCTTGTGCGGTGAATAGGGGGTGTTGAGTCCAGTTCACTGAGCAAGGAGTAGGTCTTGTCTATTACATATTGGGTGTATGGAACGGTATCTGAGCTAATTTGAAATCCTTGTTTTATGCATCACACCACCTCATCTTTCCCGTTAAGCAGCCATAGTGTGTTTTCTACACGTGTGACTCTGTTCTCTTTTGTAATTCAGTTCAAGTGTAGCAGTTTTTACATTCCCTCTATACGTGATAGCTTATGATAAGTGTCTTTTTCTGTGTGACTTATTTCACTTAGAGTCGTCGTACCTAAATCCACTCATCATGCTGCTACTAGCCTTATGACATTGATTTCATGGCTGAGTGATATTCCATTGTACATAAGGACCACAACTTCTTTATCCATTTTTCACTTTCCTGGGATATTTAAGGTGTCATGAAGTGGAGGTTCTTGTCAACAGAGCAGCCCTAAACGTTGGGGTGCCTGTGTCTTGCTGATTTTTAGTTTTCCCAATTTATACGCCCATGAGTGGAAGTGCCCTATGCTCCCTAAGCTGTGTTTTTTCGATGTTTAAGGCCACACCGTACACTTCTCCAGAGTGGCTGCTGGCAATTTACATCCCGCCCATCAGTGTAGCAAGGCTCCCATTTCTCCATGGCCTGTCCTGCTTTTGTGGTTTTGACACATTTTTCAGCTTGGCCCTTTTGACCGATTCGAAGCGAGACTCCTTTGTAGTGCTGATTTGCCTTTCCATGTTGCTTGGTTGGCCTAAAAGGGCGTATGCGTTTTTTCCTGAATATATTCAGGAAAAAACGCATACGCCCTTTTTGGCCAAGGGCATCATTGTCAACGTTTTGCCGCTTTTCATGTGCTTTAAAGCCGATTCGAATCTACCTCCTGAAACCAGTTTCCTGCAATTCTGCCTAGCTTTCAAATGCTCTTCGTTGCCTTCCCTCAATATATTTGTGGACGAGAGTTATCATTTATAACTCTGCAGGTTTGTGAATTGCAGTACCCATGTGCTCCATTTTTCAACTGGCTTTTTTGGGACGTGGCCGCAGAAGCGCGGGATTGCCTCAGGCCCTATTCTGGTTCCTGGCGGCAGGCTGAGCCTGTGGTTAATTCTTCTTCCTGATGTGAAAATAGAGTGACCTGTGCCTGTCCCAACACCTAGATCTAGTCTCTCATTGGTTGCCCCTCTTCCCGTTCATCCTCAGGACAAAGTGCAACCTGTATGGAACAGGAGGTTAAAGGTGCTGTTTCTCCAACTAGGGAGATTACTAGTTAAGAAGCTGGAATGGCGAACCCGAGCACAAGGAGATGAGAAATGAGGTGCGTTTCAGAAACCTTTCCCGTTCAGACGGTGTACCATCTTCTAGGTTTCTCATGCATGTTTTCGATGTAGGAAGATTCCCTTGAACCTGGACATTTGGGACCCATGGGATGGGTACCACACAGTATTACTTTAAAGGGTCTGCGTTTGCTCACCCAACCTCACCAAACCTCTCATCCCCAAGAGTGTCCACCCTTATGTCTCATCCAGCTGTGGGTCTAGATATGGTCAATCCAGGTTGCATCACAGCCTCTGAACGAATTTTGTAAGAATTTCTCTCTCTTTCACTGTCTTTGTTTTACGGGTTTTTAAAAGTAATTTATTTTTATAATGGGGTTTAGCTGCTTTTCACGGCTGTGTTTATGCGGATTTACACTCACTTGACTCACTTCCAGAGAGATATCAATACATAGGTTTTAAGATTCTTACTAGTCACATATATTCTTGTGCGGTGAATAGGGGGTGTTGAGTCCAGTTCACTGAGCAAGGAGTAGGTCTTGTCTATTACATATTGGGTGTATGGAACGGTATCTGAGCGAATTTGAAACCCTTGTTTTATGCATCACCCCACCTCACCTTTCCCGTTAAGCAGCCATAGTGTGTTTTCTAAACGTGTGAGTCTGTTCTGTTTTGTAATTCAGTTCAACTGTAGCGGTTTTTACATTCCCTCTATAAGTGATAGCTTATGATAAGTGTCTTTTTCTGTGTGACTTATTTCACTTAGAATCGTCGTACCTAAGTTCACTCATCTTGCTTCTACTTGCCTTATGACATTGATTTCATATCTGAGTGATATTCCATTGTACATAAGGACCACAACTTCTTTATCCATTTTTCTCTTTCCGGGGATATTTAAGGTGTCATGAAGTGGAGGTTCTTGTCAACAGAGCAGCCCTAAACTTTGGGGTGCCTGTGTCTTGCTGATTTTTATTTTTCCCAATTTATACGCCCATGAGTGGACGTTCCCTATGCTCCCTAAGCTGTGTTTTTTCGATGTTTCAGGACACACCGTACACTTCTCCAGAGTGGCTGCTGGCAATTTACATCCCGCCCATCAGCGTAGCAAGGCTCCAATTTCTCCATGGCCTGTCCTGCATTTGTGGTTTTGACACTTTTATCAGCATGGCCCTTTAGACCGATGGGAAGCGAGACTTCTTTGTAGCGCTGATTTGCCTTTCCAGGTTGCTTGGTTGGCCAAAAAGGGCGTATGCGTTTTTTCCTGAATATATTCAGGAAAAAACGCATACGCCCTTTTTGGCCAAGGGCATCATTGTCGACGTTTTGCCGCTTTTCATGTGCTTTAAAGGCGAATTGAATCTACCTCCTGAAATCTGTTTCCTGCAGTTCTGCCTTGCTTTCAAATCCTCTTCGTTGCCTTCCCTCAATATATTTGTGGACGAGACTTATCATTTATAATTCTGCAGGTTTGTGAATTGCAGTGCCCCTCAGCTCCATTTTTCAACTCGCTATTTTGGGAGCTGGCCTCAAATCGCGGGATTGCCTCAGGCACTATTCTGATTCCGGGCGGCAGGCTGAGCCTGTGCTTAATTCTTCTTCCTGATGGGAAAATAGAGTGACCTGTGCCTGTCCCAACACCTAGATCTAGTCTCTCATTGGTTGCCCCTCTTCCCGTTCATCCTCAGGACACATTGCAACCTGTACAGAACAGGAGGTTAAAGGTGCTGATTCTCCAAGAAGGGAGATTGCTAGTAAAGTATCTGGAATGGCGAACCCGAGCACAAGGAGATGAGAAACGAGGTGCGTTTTAGAAACCTTTCCCGATCACACGGTGTACCATCTTCTGGGTTTCTCATGCATGTGTTCGATGCAGGAAGACGCCCTTGAAACTGGAGATTTGGGACCCATGGGATGGGTACCACACAGTATTACTTTAAAGGGTCTGCGTTTGCTCACCCAACCTCACCAAACCTCTCAGCCCCAAGAGTGTCCACCCTTATGTCTCATCCAGCTGTGGCTCTAGATATGGTCAATCCAGGTTGCGTCACAGCCACTGAATGAATTTTGTAAGAATTTCTCTCTCTTTCACTGTCTTTGTTTCATGGGTTTTTAAAACTAATTTATTTTTATAATGGGGTTTAGCTGCTTTTCACGGCTGTGTTTATGCGGCTTTACACCCAATTGACACACTTCCAGAGAGATATCAATACATAGGTTTTACGATTATTACTAGTCACATATATTCTTGTGCGGTGAATAGGGGGTGTTGAGTCCAGTTCACTGAGCAAGGAGTAGGTCTTGTCTATTACATATTGGGTGTATGGAACGGTGTCTGAGCGAATTTGAAACCCTTGTTTTATGCATCACCCCACCTCACCTTTCCCGTTAAGCAGCCATAGTGTGTTTTCTAAACGTGTGACTATGTTCTGTTTTGTAATTCAGTTCAAGTGTAGCGGTTTTTACATTCCCTCTATAAGTGATAGCTTACGATAAGTCTCTTTTTCTGTGTGACTTATTTCCCTTAGAGTCGTCATACCTAAATCCACCCATCATGCTGCTACTAGCCTTATGACATTGATTTCATGTCTGAGTGATATTCCATTGTACATAAGGACCACAACTTCTTTATCCATTTTTCTCTTTCCTGGGATATTTAAGGTGTCATGAAGTGGAGGTTCTTGTCAACAGAGCAGCCCGAAACTTTGGGGTGCCTGTGTCTTGCTGATTTTAGTTTTCCCAGTTTATACGCCCATGAGTGGAAGTGCCATATGCTCCCTAAACTGTGTTTTTTCGATGTTTCAGGGCACACCGTACACTTCTCCAGAGTGGCTGTTCGCAATTTATATCCCGCCCATCAGCGTAGCAAGGCTCCAATTTCTCCATGGCCTGTCCTGCATTTGTGGTTTTGACACTTTAATTAGCATGGCCCTTTTGATGGATGGGAAGCGAGACTTCTTTGTAGCGCTGATTTGCCTTTCCAGGTTGCTTGGTTGGCCAAAAAGGGCGTATGCGTTTTTTCCTGAATATATTCAGGAAAAAACGCATACGCCCTTTTTGCCCAAGGGCATCATTGTCCACGTTTGGCCGATTTTCATGTGCTTTAAAGGCGATTCGAATCTACCTCCTGAAATCTGTTTCCTGCAATTCTGCCTTGCTTTCAAATCCTCTTCGTTGCCTTCCCTCAATATATTTTTGGACGAGACTTATCATTTATAACTCTGCAGGTTTGTGAATTGCAGTGCCCCTGAGCTCCATTTTTCAACTCGCTTTTTTGGGAGCTGGCCGCAAAAGCGCGGGTATGCCTCAGGCCCTATGCTGGTTCTGGGTGGCAGGCTGAGCCTGTGGTTATTTCTTTTTCCTGATGGGAAAATAGAGTGACCTGTGCCTGTCCCAACACCTAGATCTAGTCTCTCATTGGTTGCCCCTCTTCCCGTTCATCCTCAGGACAAATTGCAACCTGTACGGAACAGGAGGTTAAAGGTGCTGATTCTCCAAGTAGGGTGATTGCTACTAAAATAGCTGGAATGGCGAACCCGAGCACAAGGAGATGAGAAATGAGGTGCGTTTTAGAAACCTTTCAAAATCACACGGTGTACCATTTTCTGGGTTCCTCATGCAAGTTTTCGATGTAGGAAGATGCCCTTGAACCTGGAGATTTGGGACCCATGGGATGGGTACCACGCAGTATTACCTTAAAGGGTCTGTGTTGGCTCACCCAACCTCACCAAACCTCTCAGCCCCAAGAGTGTCCACCCTATGTCTCATCCAGCTGTGGCTCTAGATATGGTCAATCCAGGTTGCGTCACACCCCTGAATGAATTTTGTAAGAATTTCTCTCTCTTTCACTGTCTTTGTTTCATGGGTTTTTAAAACTAATTTATTTTTATAATGGGGTTTAGCTGCTTTTCACAGCTGTGTTTCTGCGGCTTTACACACACTTGACTCACTTCCGGAGAGATATCAATACATAGGTTTTAAGATTCTCACTAGTCAGATATATTCTTGTGCGGTGAATAGGGGGTGTTGAGTCCAGTTCACTGAGCAAGGAGTAGGTCTTGTCTATTACATATTGGGTGTATGGAACGGTATCTGAGCTAATTTGAAATCCTTGTTTTATGCATCACACCACCTCATCTTTCCCGTTAAGCAGCCATAGTGTGTTTTCTACACGTGTGACTCTGTTCTCTTTTGTAATTCAGTTCAAGTGTAGCAGTTTTTACATTCCCTCTATACGTGATAGCTTATGATAAGTGTCTTTTTCTGTGTGACTTATTTCACTTACAGTCGTCGTACCTAAATCCACTCATCATGCTGCTACTAGCCTTATGACATTGATTTCATGGCTGAGTGATATTCCATTGTACATAAGGACCACAACTTCTTTATCCATTTTTCACTTTCCTGGGATATTTAAGGTGTCATGAAGTGGAGGTTCTTGTCAACAGAGCAGCCCTAAACTTTGGGGTGCCTGTGTCTTGCTGATTTTTAGTTTTCCCAATTTGTACGCCCATGAGTGGAAGTGCCCTATGCTCCCTAAGCTGTGTTTTTTCGATGTTTAAGGCCACACCGTACACTTCTCCAGAGTGGCTGCTGGCAATTTACATCCCGCCCATCAGTGTAGCAAGGCTCCCATTTCTCCATGGCCTGTCCTGCTTTTGTGGTTTTGACACTTTTTTCAGCATGGCCCTTTTGACCGATTCGAAGGGAGACTCCTTTGTAGTGCTGATTTGCCTTTCCATGTTGCTTGGTTGGCCAAAAAGGGCGTATGCGTTTTTTCCTGAATATATTCAGGAAAAAACGCATACGCCCTTTTTGGCCAAGGGCATCATTGTCCACGTTTTGCCGCTTTTCATGTGCTTTAAAGGCGATTCGAATCTACCTCCTGAAACCTGTTTCCTGCAATTCTGCCTTGCTTTCAAATCCTCTTCGTTGCCTTCCCTCAATATATTTGTGGACGAGAGTTATCATTTATAACTCTGCAGGGTTGTGAATTGCAGTGCCCATGTGCTCCGTTTTTCAACTGGCTTTTTTGGGAGCTGGCCGCAGAAAGCGCAGGGATTGCTTAGGCCCTATTCTGGCTTCCGGGCTGGCAGGACTGAGCCTGTGGTTATTTCTTCTTCCTGATGGAAAATAGAGTGACCTGTGCCTGTCCCAACACCTAGATCTAGTCTCTCATTGGTGCCCCCTCTTCCCGTTCATCCTCAGGACAAATTGCAACCTGTACGGAACAGGAGGTTAAAGGTGCTGATTCTCCAAGTAGGGAGATTGCTAGTGAAGTCGCTGGAATGGCGAACCCGAGCACAAGGAGATGAGAAATGAGGTGCGTTTTAGAAACCTTTCCAATCACACGGTGTACCATCTTCTGGGTTCCTCATGCATGTTTTCGATGTAGGAAGATGCCCTTGAACCTGGAGATTTGGGACCCATGGGATGGGTACCACGCAGTATTGACTTAAAGGCGTCTGCTGTTGGCTCACCCAACCTCAACAAACCTCTCAGCCCCAAGACTGTCCACCCTTATGTCTCATCAGTGCTGGGTCTAGATATGGTCAATCCTGGTTGCAGTCACAGCCCCTGAACGAATTTTGTAAGAATTTCTGCTCTCTTTCACTGTCTTTGTTTCACGGGTTTTTAAAACTAATTTATTTTTATAATGGGGTTTAGCTGTTTTCACGGCTGTGTTTATGCAGCTTTACACCCACTTGACTCACTTACAGAGAGATATCAATACATAGGTTTTAAGATTCTTACTAGTCAGATATATTCTTGTGCGGTGAATAGGGGGTGTTGAGTCCAGTTCCCTGAGCAAGGAGTAGGTCTTGTCTATTACATATTGGGTGTATGGAACGGTATCTGAGCTAATTTGAAACCCTTGCTTTTATGCATCACCCCACCTCACCTTTCCCGTTAGCTGCCATAGTGTGTTTTCTAACCGTGTGACTCTGTTCTGTTTTGTAATTCAGTTCAAGGGTAGCGGTTTTTACATTCCCTCTATAAGTGATATCTTATGATAAGTGTCTTTTTCTGTGTGACTTATTTCACTTAGAATCGTCGTACCTAAATCCACTCATCATGCTGCTAGTAGCCTTATGACGTTGATTTCATGGCTGAGTGATATTCCATTGTACATAAGGACCACAACTTCTTTATCCATTTTTCTCTTTCCTGGGATATTTAAGGTGTAACGAAGTGGAGGTTCTTGTCAACAGAGCAGCCCTAAACTTTGGGGTGCTTGTGTCTTGCTGATTTTTAGTTTTCCCAATTTATACGCCCATGAGTGGAAGTGCCCTATGCTCTCTAAGCTGAGTTTTGTAAATGTTTCAGGACACACCGTACACTTCTCCAGAGTGGCTGTTGGCAATTTACATCCCGCCCATCAGCGTAGCAAGGCTCCCGTTTCTCCGTGGCCTGTCCTGCATTA